>NC_081413.1:681297183-681582183 GCF_030272615.1 Cryptomeria japonica
TAAATTAAAAAATATAGATAACATAATAAGGTTCGTTCATTGAGGTTAAAAGTATAGATAACATGATTAAGTTCATCCAATAAAATTTAAACATACATTACATTCAAACTTTCATTAGAACATAAGTTATGCATCTAATTTCATTATATACTTTAATTTCATTATAAACTAATGGATACTTTCCATGCATACTTAATTGCATTATCAACAACTAAATACATTCCATTATTCATATCCACATTCTTTCATGATCCAAATTATTGTATTTAATAAGACAAGTACATACAAGCTTTTAAGATTAACTTCATCTAACCCACATTATACATTTTAACATAATCCATCCATACATGCTAAATTAAAGAGGAAACATAAGAACATAAACACCACATAACACCAAAATGATATTAGAGTTCACCCCTAATGGGCTACATCTTCGGGTCTGCTCAACTGTAAGACCCCTCTAATAAAATAATAGGGTGAAGAGTACAAATGGTTCACATCATTACATCCTACCATCAAGGCGTATATAAACCAATAATACATACGACCACATCGGTCCAATAAATACAAGAATGATCCCTGAAGAGGAAAAATGATCCAACTAAACATAATAAGAAGCAGATACAAAGATCAACTGGAGCATTTGCAAAACTAAGTCGTCGCATCCCATAAAAAGAAACCCATGGTCCAACATGAATATCAGGTTCTCACAAGAGCATAGACAATAGGATGACTCCACAATAGTGCTCCTATCAAAACAACCAACAACACACTAGTGAACATAAGGGACAAGTGTCATCACATAATCTGGTATGGTTACCATGGCAGGTCTTCATAGGTTCCGGACCCATCCACTGGGTTACCCTAGCAACCTATTCCAAACCTCTGGCCCATCCAAGCCTCATGTGGACCCAACACTTCCTTTCGTGAAGACAAGGTTGATGGTTTGCCATTTCAGACCTTCTCACTACATGTCGAGTCTGTACTAGCCCTCATCCCATGCGTGAGGCACAATTATCTTACTTAGGGATTTCAATAACTAAACTCTCTAATATGCTATTAGGTGATCACTTATTTAGACACACTTTCGACGGGTTACCCAACAACCACTTGGGTGCGGCCCCCAATCAAAAGCCACTTTCCCAAATGACAGTAGACTATACTCAAACAAACTCCTAAACCAAAGAATACACAACGTCAAGCATATAGAGTTCAATACGGTAGGAATACCCACTTGGTCAAACAAGACTTCATATGAGGTGCACTGACTAATGGTACTCTAACTAGAGACGTGGCTAACTATGGTCAACCACAAACCCACATTCAACACCTGCATAAAGGACATGACCGGATACAACACCATCACATGAAAAAAGTAAATACTCGAGATCAAGGACATAAGCAGGTACCCAAATCAACATGCAACAATATCCAACAATCACAAACAAGGACTTGCCTTTTCTTAAGCAAATGTGAATACTGAAAATTAAACATGCATAGGCATAAATTGGAAAAGACAATCCTTTTCCATATTGTTTAAACATTAAAATCAATCCAGTTTTCTAATTGGTCTAATCTGATTGTGAATTGTCTACCTTGTCTAGGTACATGTCGCTCATGGTTTTCTAACTCACTGAAGTTCATTTTGCATCATAACATTAATATAAAAACTTCCTCATGATTTTTCAAACCATAAATACATTAATATAAATATAATATACACAGAACGCCCAATGATATAAAATCAATTATTCATTAATCGCATAAAAATATGATATTCATTTTAAAAAATAAAACATCATTTTCATCCTTGGTCAAACGCAATAATCTAATCTCATCTCTTGCAACACAAATATAAACTTTCCAAAAATGAAAATATACATATAAAGACACAAAAAAAATAGATAAACATTTCCCAATGAAATAGTATTTTCTTGCATATATTAAAACAAATATACAAACTAAAGATATCAATTAGTATATATATCATTATATATATACCTTAATTAATAAATTAATAACTGAACAATAATTAATATATATTTGAAATATACACTAATTAATAATAGCAATTAATATATATTTAATAATATACATTAATTAATAATTAAAAAATTAATATATAATTAAAAATATACATTAATTAATATTTAAATAATAATAATAATAAATAACATAAAAAAGAAAACCTTTTTTTTTATGCCCCTTGCCACAAAGTGGCCCCCACCTCATGGTTACCACAATCGTGGTCTCCATGGACTATGGTCTCCACAGTCATGGAGCCACGGTCTGTGGTCTCCATAGTCGTGGAACCACAGGGTGTGGTTTCCACATTGTGGAGCTACAGGCTGTGGTTTCCATGTTGTGGAGCCACAGGTTGTGGTTCCACGGTGTGGAGCCACAACTATGGTATTCCACAGTGTGGAACCACAACTGTGGTTTTCCATGGTGCCCAATAACATTTTTTTTTTAAAACTTACAAAATAGAAAACCCCAGTGATAAAAAAAAAACAGTCTCAGACTAAGACTAACAGTTTCCAAAATACCCATGGTATTCATAATAATAAAATTTTGTTGAAAACCTTCAGATAGGCAAATTTTCTCAACTAGAAAACCATATTTGGCAAACTAAGATGGATTTACACCCATTTATCTACTCCATTTAACCAATCTTGCCCAAAATAAACCAATTTCCAATATGAAACTTAATCTAAAAACATTCAATGGGGATTTATCAAAGTTTATTGAGAACAACCAAAATTTTAATTTGGAGATTTGGAAAAGAAGCAAGGAGGGTTTTAAATTCAGAAATTAAACTACAACTCTTCCATTTTTCCCCAAATATATGAGTTAATCACATACACAACCAAAAACCTTCCAAAAACCAAACAAACTCTGATAAACAAAGAAATCAAAGATATAACCCAGAATTCCTACCTCATATAGCAATCCTAGGAAATATTTGGTGAAGAGCCCAACCTCCAGGCTCAAGAAATCCTTCTTCCCCCAAAATGCCCAAAAAATTTCTTCATCCAAAATCTTTTTCCAAAAATACTCTTCAAAAATATTTTTCAACCCTAGGTTAAATGGGGAAAAGTTGACCAAAATTCTTTTTTTTTAATTAAAAATATTTCTTTTAAATAAAATCCAAAAATCATTCTTTTCAACAAATCATATATATTAAACTTGCTTTTATAATAAAATTGATTTTCTTAAATAATTAAAATTAACCTTTCCATTTCCAAAATGCCATAGAGGTTAAATTATTTCTATTTTGCGTAAATTTAAATCTTTCCTTTCCAAAAGCATAAACTCAATAAATTTATCATTTAAAATTAATCATTTAATCGAACTTGCTACCAACTTGAATTGAACAATTTTAATTAACGATTAATCGCATAAAGAGAACCTATTTAATTTAGTCCCTAAAATACTAATGCATAAACACACATTAAATCAATTTAAACACTAAGGATTAAATACTCAATTTAACCACACACAAAACATGCAACCCAAGAAAGTCAAACAAGACGACCAACATACCCAACCAAAGGGGATACTAACGGATGACTGATGACACTCACTTGAGCACGACTAGGGTCAAACGAGGGTCTTACGACCACCTAATCCAATCTCTAAGGACCAAAGAGGTACACTCAAACCTACGAATCCAGGTGGAGATGAACCTCGTACCTATGCGGTATTGTACCTGCGATCTCCTACAACCAAGAGTCATACATGCATACATATATAATAAAAGTATTAGCCCGAGATTAATAACACGAATCAGGAGAGAAAATATGCTTACATAAGAATTGATGCGAAAACCGCATTAACAGGTACGCACAATAATTAAAACATTTGACTATAACATTATAACATGGTAAACTAATCAAGGTCAAACCAAGATTAGAATCTGATTAGGGCAGGGGTACTACAGCTACCTTGAAAATGTCTTGATTTTCTTGATTTATAAGGATTTTGTCGTGTGTTATGACCTTCTTTATAGAGTGTTGGTTTTTCTCTTCTTGTGGTCCTTTAGTGTTTATGCCAAACTAAATACAAAGGGGCATATGATCATAGTTCAGCTCTATGGGACAACCTTCAATGGTGAAGTCTAATAACTTGGAAATATATCTCTAAGAACATATTACTTAGTCTACCACACTTTTCCCATTGTATATTTTGCAAGTGATACTCTTGGATCTTGGCCAATTTTCCATGCCATTACATATGACCAATCCATATAAGCTGCAAAGGCCTAATAGCTCAGCACCAAAATGCGATACATTCCCATTCCCATCTTGTGAAGTCCTTTTCCAAAGATGGTCCTCATTTCCCCCTAACCATAAGAGGTTGATATCCTCCTCAACATTGCTGCTCAACTGGATAGATTGATTGTTCGTTGTTCTAGCATTAAAGTCACCAATTAGAATGATATCACCTATAGTGTTGAAAACTGAGATATCTTTCTTTAGTGCAACATAAGGGTCTTCATTATCCAAATGCCTCTTCTTGTAGAATTTTGAACTTTTTGGAGCAAAATAGCAAACCACCACCCAAATTGTATCCTCACCATCCAAATCGTATCCTCATTATCTATTATTTCCAGCCATATAAATTGTTTGTTTGGATCTTCTTTCTATAACTTCACCACACCACTCCATATTTCTTTTATTAAAATTGTGATCCCTCCATGTCCTTTACCTATCTCAGTCTATTCATCCCACATGGATATTTTAATGTATCCATTGAAGTTTGGAATCCTGCACCCATCATGCTCATGTGTTTTCATAAGAAAAATAATGTCTTTCCCCTCCACTATGGGCCCCAATCTCGGTCCTCTTCTCCTCGGATAACCTCTGCAATTCCAACTTACCACGTTTATATACTCTCATGGGGCCCTGAATCCCTATTTCTTGCATGTCCATCGCTCGGTGAATTGAGCTTTCCCATTTTTCAGCCATGCCCATTTCCCTGCATCTCTTGCTGATTTCAATTTCTCCCATTCTTTCCTTCATTCTTCTTGTTGATCAAGAGTCAAATCATCATCAAGATAAATATAAGTACCTCTAAGAACCCCCCTATTTTTTAGGATTGTAGATTTTTCCTTCACACTTCTAAAAGTAACTCTCATGTGCCTATCCTTTCCTTCTCCTATTTTATTTTCGATCCTATTTGTTGATTGAAACAACGTATCCACTTTAGTTTGTCTTTGAAAAAATCTCTTGCCAAAATGTTCATTCTTTCCCTCTCTTCAAAGTCCTTCAAACCCTTGATGATGATATTTACCTCCTTGTCTTGTTTGTCTTTTTTGTTAGAGTTATCTTGTATTAACTAATAATTATTTATTTTATTATTAGTATATTAAACTCTATGCTTAAGCTAAACTTAGGCATTTAATAAATATTGTAGGTATTTAATAATTATTAAATACACATTATCCCTTTAGGGTTTCTTTAGGGTTGCATATCTTTAGGGTTTCTATTATCTTTTTATAAGGATAGTATTGTACTTGTTCATTAAATTGATTCCCTTTCTGAATGATAATCTTCTTCTTCAGAGCATTTATGCTTTTTTGTTTTATGTGCCTCCATTCTTCTCTTTTGACAGGTATTTGCATGTAGGTGTTCTTGAGATCTCTGAAGTTGTATTTCCTCAACTTCTTCATGGTATCAGAGCCTACATCTGCTGCTGCTTGTTCCTGATTTTTCAGAAGATTTTTTGGAGGAGGGAATCAATCTTTTTTTAGAATTTTTTTATTGGATTTGGGGTAGCTATTTTTTTTTATCATTTTGGGCTCAAATGGACCTCACCGTTGAGCTCAGAACGCCCAGAAACCCACCCATTTCCACATAAAATTTGTCAAATTTTGACAAATTTGGGTTCTGGACATTTTTTGCATGAATTTTGAGAAATTTATTTGAAAAATCATTAAAAAAAATTCAGAGCAATTTGGGCCAAAAAAGACCTCATCGTTGGCTTCCAAAGGGCATTTCCAATCATTTTGATATATAATTCAACCTATTTCGGTGACAAGGGCATCTGGGCCATGATTTTTTTTCATTGGCACGTTTTACGCGGCAAAAAAATCCCTACACTGTACCTGCAAATGCATCAGAAAATTTTCGTCAAAAAATAAAATAAAATAATTTATTTTTTTTTTAAAAACTCTTTTTATGCCCTAAAAGAGGGGTTTTTTTCTTATGGCCATAACTTGGTCATACAGAGGAGCTTTTTCAAAAACTTTATATCGTCGGAAAGCTCTTTTCAAGTTCTCTTCAGATCTAGAGGTTTGAACTTTTGATTTTTCTTTTTTGATGACATTTTTTGCTGTCAATTGTGTCTCTTCTTATCATTGTAGCATTTTATTTATGCAAACGCACTGAGATAAAATGTCATCATGCATTGTTTACTTGGGATCTTGCACATCGTGTGCCTTATTGTACATGCATTACTTATAAAGTGCCATGGGGGGGTTGATGTTTACCTTGTGTTTTCCATCCACCTTTGTCCAGTGAGTGTTCCTTCCACGACATTTACCTCATGATGTGTGTCAAGCGAGTGTTCCTTCCATGACACTATGTACTTTCTCAGCATCTTGGATGTTCCTGGTTCTTTGTCATGCAGCTCTTGTTGGCCATTCTTTTTAATGTACTTGTCCCTCTCCCTCTTTTGCATTATGGGGAGGTGTGTCCTGTTGGTTCTAATTCTTTCGTGGTTCGATTGATCAACTCTTCAGGCTTTGGTGTCTTATGCCATCTATATCTTCGAGTTCATTTGTTTACCCTTGTTTGCCATCTGATTTGAGTAGTGTCATTTAAGGGCACTCATGCAGATTACAGTCTTCTCTACTTGGTCATGTTCTATTTTAGTGGAGGTTCTTCAGATCAGCAGCTACTCTTCGACAATGTTTGCATCTATTTCATGCTTCAGTGGTGTTCTTCTTGCTTTTCCATCTCTTTTTGGAGTAGAATTTTTTTCCCACATGGTTTTCTCTATTTCTCTGGTTCATAGAGATTTGGTTGTGATTGGGTACCTCATTAGGCCTTGTTGTCGGGACCCAAATTTTGCCTTCATCATGTAGTTGCATTTTTTTCTTCTTGCATTTAGTTTTCTAGCTACTCCCTAAGTTCATATTAAGGGGGGGCATTAGAGTTATCTTGTATTAGCTAATAATTATTTATTTAATTATTAGTCTATTAAACTCTACGCTTAAGCTAAACTTAGGCATTTAATAAATATTGTAGGTATTTAATAATTATTCTAATTATTAAATACATATTATCCCTTTAGGGTTTCTTTAGGGTTACATATCTTTAGGGTTTCTATTATCCTCTTATAAGGATTGTATTGTACTTGTTCATTAAATTGATTCCCTTTTTGAATGATAATCTTCTTCTTCAGAGCATTTATGCTTTTTTTCTTTATGTGCCTTCATTCTTCTCTTATGACAAGTATTTGCATGCATGTGTTCTTGGGATCTCTGAAGTTGTATTTCCTCAACTTCTTCATTTTTCTTCTTTTATTTGCCTCTTGCTTTGTTTTTTTATGATCTCCTTTTGACCCATTGTCTGTTTCTTTACCACTTTCATCCAAGATTTGGCTTCTTTTATCTGTTCTTTTAACTTGTTCTCTCTTGCTACCATGTCTTCTACTATTGATTGAAACTCCTCTAATTGTGTCATGATATCTATTTTTACTAATTCCGAGTTATCTTTCTCTACTTCTCTTGTTTGTTCTATCTCTTGTTTAACATTGTTTAACTCTTGTTGTCCAATTTGTATGCTATATTGCAGACCTATTACATGCTCTTTTAACATCTTGTTCTCCTGTTCCAGATTCCAACTGGCCTCTGTAATTTCCCTTAATCTCTTTTCTTCTTGTTGCTCCTTTGATTCTAACATTTCAATCCTTTTCTTCATGTTCATGAGCTCACTAATGTAAATTTCTGATGATCGCAACAAAGGGGAGGTCATGGGATTGTATAAATCTTTTTTGTCTTGACTTCAATGATGATCTTCCTCCCTTGTCTCCTTGTCTAATGCACAAGTTTCAATTTAAGCTTGTGCAATCTCATCTTCATTCTTGAAAGAGAGCAACTCCCTCTTTTTTTATTATTCCACTCTTGATATATTTGATCGGTTGCTAGATCATACATCTTAACAATATTTTGAGGGTGGAGTTTCTATTCTTAGATCATAGATATTGTGTTTACTTGATATCCCTTCCCACTTCCTTGCCACAATTCTCAATGTGGAGGAGCTGAAGTTTGAGTCTCACATCTTATGCAAAATGTTATTTCAAAGTGATTTCTCAGGGGATATTGAAGGAGTATTGTAGGAAATTGATTTGAACCGCACCATCTCGCATGCCGATAATTTTGGTATGCCGATGAGAAATGGGAAACTAACTCCTTGGTTCCCCATTTTAGTCATTGTCAACCAAGAGCTATGGGAGTTGAGAAAGCCAAACATTAGATTGAGCTTGGACTTCCTCAAAAGACACATGGGTTTTGCAAAAGATGGCTTGCTAGTGGCACCAATTGGAGATGCAGTGAATGTTCAAGAAACTGGGGTGAGAAGTTATAAAATCCTAAATGGGCTCTGAGACAAGGGTGACTTCTCCCCCAGCAGTGATAGTAGTGATAGCTCAATAGTAGAGTAGGAAATCATAGAGTAGGTGTTACTTTCTCATGGTGACTATAATAATCCATCTTGGATATAAGTTGTTAAGATTTTGGTGACAATCCTTTGTTATAGTCCTAGTTTTTTTGTAAGAATCTCTAGAACTTGTTGTCTTTGTAATTTCATGGTAGTAACATGTTTCCCTATAAAAATGTGTGGTCAATAGGTAGTCTCGGTGGTGGGCTATGAGTTTTATGGCCATTTTGATTTGGTATGGGATTGGATGTTGGTTATGGGGTTTCTCTGGTTTGGTCCAGCATAGCAGAATTTTACTACGTGAAAGTTATATGTAATATTTTCCATATAATTTAAACAAATCTTGACTTTCACCTTCTAACGAGCAAAAAAAATAAATAGAAAACCAATAAAAGAGCATTGTATTTTTTAAAATTGAATGGTTTGTTAATATTCCTAATGTCTAAATGGAGATCATTACTTTTTTTAATGGACCTATATTATTTATGAAATAAACATAATACATATTATATTTTCTAAGGATATAACAACTAAGTGCTTTGTAGTTTATATGACTTCATTAAACCACTAGAGACATGGTACAAAATGACATGTTTTGTCTACTTAAATTATAACTTTTGGATGAAAGGGAATAGGCAACCATGGAGGAGGCATCACTTAGACATGTTTAATTGAAACCCCTTACTTGGATATAAAACATCATGAAATTCAATAAAACCACAAGTGGTAAGTTATAGATATTAAAATAGTTATGTTTTTGCTATTATTATTATTTACTAATCATAATCATTAATATCCATTTTTATTTAGTATTATTTATCATCATTTTATATAAAAGTTCATATTTTTTAACTATAATGAATTATTTTTCTACATTTAAAGAATTTGATTAAATTTTTAATATTTATCTATTATCCCTCAAATCATTAAATTTTAAATCAAAGTTTACCTCAAGTTTTACATTATCCATAAAATAAATAAATTAAATTCATAAATTCTACTTCATGACCTAATTATCCAATCAAAATAGTCAACTCACCAATCAATTTAATTCACTCTCAAATCAATTTAGGTCATTCAATCAATTCAATCTTCTATCAGTCAAATCAAACTTAGTGGGCATCCCATAAACCATGCGAGGTAAATCTCAATCAAGTGAATTTAAAAATCAATCAAATGAGCTTAGGTCAATAATCATAAATTTTTTTAAAAATATCAATATAATTTGTAACTTAGCACCTATCCTCATCAAATCCATTAACCATGGATTTATGATTAAATTTGAACCATCCAATGAAATTTCAAAAAATATATAAATCAAGCATCTTACCCATCATTTCATAGCCAATATTTGATGCAAAATCATGTAATTAAATCCACAATTTCATGAACAAAATATTAAGCTAGAACAATAATAATCTTATAATGACTACATCACATTAATAGTAAATAAGAGGTTTGTCTGGGTTATAGTGCTTGTGTTTTAAATTGTAGTTTTTAATGCATTATATTTTATTATGATTTTTTATATATTTTTGGTAAACTTGACATGAATATATATTCCTATCATTTAGTTAAATTTCATTTTTATTTTCATCTTTGCTAATTGAGAAGTATTTAGAAAAATAGATGCTTCATTTTAATTTATATTTTGTATTTTGTATCTGGTTGTAGGTTGTACAAGATTTCATTTTAATTGGTTTATTTTTGTTTGTTGTGAAAAAATGTGTGTTTGCATCAAATTCATGTTAATAATTGTATGATTATAAAAAAATGATCATGTTCATGGTCATATGCAACTAGAACATTAGGATCAACCTCTAACCATTTCTTGAGATCAACCAACAATTGTTGTCATGCTTAATTATCTCTAAGATTACTATAATCCTTGTAGTTACCTTAGTATCCTTTGTTTTTTGATTTAAAATAAAAAAGAAAATGAAACTTTAAAATTATTAGTGTTAGGTTTGGTGCATGTAATAGATTTTGTATTTCTCCATTCAACAATCATGTTTGTTGCTAATTGGTGTTGTAAATAATATCTAGAAACCCCCATTCATCTATATTTTTGAGCCTCTTGAATTTATCAATACTTATGTGACACAATAATTGTTGAATATTCTAGAAAGTTGAGGGGGGGGGGACTCTGATTACTTGACCATGAGCAGGTAAGAGCATGAAAAAACACACACATAAAACACCAAATATGACGTGGAAAACCCAAGAAGGTAAAAACCACAAAGAATGTTAGTTTTCAATAAGAAAACACATGTTAGGGTGACACCAATTAAGGTAATTTTTACAAAGATGGCTCACTACAGGTGGGCTCACTAGCTAAAACCTCTAGAAAAAGGAGGGCTCACTAGCTGGAGGAAGAAAGAAAGAATCCACCACAAAGGCAAAAATGCCACTCTACTACAATGTTGAAATAAATCTTAGGATCATTGCCACCGGTACCAAATAGCATCAACAAACAACCACAATGATCAACCACTAGGCATCAAAGATAGATCTTCCTTATATATACCTTCTTGTTATTTTACATTACAACCATACTATATATACATATACATATTGTTGGTTGAAAATTTTGTACACTTAGGGAAATATACAAAATTGTCATTTCAACCACAATGTGTGAGTAAAACTCTCCTAATTAAGGGAAGGCTCCCCCTATCTAACTACAACTTTAAAAACAAAATAGGACGAGACAACAGTCTTTCTTCTTTTTTCAAGAAAGACAATATCCCTTTCTCTTCACAAAAAAGTGATAGCGATTTGATATAAAATATCAGTAACAACATTTTAAATGAAATGAGAGAAAGGAAATGAAGTTTCCTGAAAGCTCAAAGACTTATGTCACTTCCTTCGGGATGTGACATCAATGTCAAGCTCAAAGTCTTGATTATGTGAAGTCTTATCTACCCTTTTCTATACTAACTCTATTAAGAAAAAATTATAACAACACAAAGACTAAAATACCTTATTCTTTCTATGCAAGGCAGTAAGAAGAAGTGTGAGCTCAAAGACTCACAACTTTTTCTTATAAAAATCTAATTATTACTACACTCTTTTTAAGAACAAGTGTAAGAACAAAGTTTTACAGCTCTTTCCCAATACAGTTTCTACTTTAACTAAGTTAATCTCCAATATTTGCATCTCAAAGACTGCAAATAAGATTTGATTAAGTTCTCAAAGAAACACTTGCAAGAAAGGAAATATGGAACACAAACTCAAGAATCTAGCACAAAGACTCAAAGTTTGAGCAATTTTCTTCTATTCCTTTCAATTCTTCAATTTACACACAAAAGCTCAAAGACTTCTTTGCTGCAAATTTGGCAGAGTTTTTGCTTGCTTTCTAAAAGCTAAAAATTATAATAGACCCCCTCAAGTATTTAGAGGAGAGGATTCATGAGAAAAAGGTGGGAGGATACCAACTAACTTGAGAAATTCTCTCAACCACCAAGACTGATTCAATAACTAACTATGACTTATTCCAACTATAGTCCTAACTGAGAACAACCTGTAGTTGCCTTACATGTAATTACAAAATGCAAGTAATGACTTAACTTGCAATTTACAAAAAGGTTTTTACATGTAAGATATCAAAAGAAAAACTACAACTAAGAGATTACAATTCTAGAAAAATGCAACTAAGTGCTGAAAAACAATTAAGTTGCAGTGTGTGAAGAGATGAATCCTTCGAACTTGTGGATGATCATTTATAGCTCATCGAGATTCGGTTCATGGGTGTTCTTGGCAACAACCATGGTCTTTACGATGGTATCATGGCATCAGAGGAGCATAGAGTTAATCTTCTCCAAGATGGACTGAATTTCATGCAAAAAGATTTGGTGTTTCATCAAAATTTGAATTGAAGCAGCCGATAATTGTTCGCTCCTCCATTCATTATGAATCCTTATCTATAAATCTTCAAGAACTTCTTCTTCTGGTATCAGCTCTCCATCCTGACTCATTATGTTCCAAGAGGCCTTCTCACAATGAGAAACAATATCTTGGAAAACTTCACCCCTTAATCTCATTGCATTATCAATCTCCTCAATGAGGGATTTAAGAGCAAGGGCCTTATTTTTCAGAAGCTCTTTGAATTCCAAGTACATGACCCTGGAAGGAATAATGGCATGCTCCTGAAGAAAACTCAACTGTTGTTGGGGTATGGTGAACCAAATTGTCAAACTAACTTCAACAATTTCTAGATTCTTTTTGAAAGCATCAGAGGTATGATTCAATTTCTCTTTGATGCTCTCCAACTTAGGCATCATCTAAAAAATGTCTTTCAACACTTGTGCACATAGATTATGAAGCTGATCAACCCAAGAATCCAATTCTTGTAATTTATAAGAAACCCTTTCAACTCCATGAATTGATTCTTGGGAACCGGAAAAACCTGTGGGATTACTCCCTTTAATAGCAGGTTTTGTAATTTTATGAACAACTGCCACAAGTTGTCAGTTTTCCTCTTTTAGCTTATCTTTCTTGGCTAGAAGTTCATCATATCGTTGTACCAGTGAAGTTATAGAATTATGGGAATCATGTTTAACCACCTCATGTGTTTTCTTAACCAATTCCACCCTTTTGACCTTGTAATCAACAACTAACATCTCTTCAAGTGGCTTATATGCTAAAGGTTCAACAATTTCAGCTACCTTCATCTTGTTGTTGTCAACAGTTACTCTACAGATAGTCTTGGCCTTTTTAGCAACCTTGGGCCTAGACTATTTCAGTTGCTGATAATCAAAGGCATCAGCTGAGATTTCTTGCTTCTTCCTTTTTGGGGTAAAAGAACTAAGCCATAGAGGTAAAGTCGTCAACTCTCCTTTAGTAACAGTTGCGAGTAGAGGAGAAGTAGTTTCTGTTTGAACAGCTGTGGTCACCCTGGGGGAAGTATCTGTCTAAATAGCAACCATGGTTTTCTCAGAAGCTAAAGGACATGAAGTCTTCTTAATCAACTCCTCAAAGATAGAAGTAGAGGTATCAATCTCCGATAGATGAATGTATGCAGGAGTATCCTCAAATATTTCCAGCAGACTCTCTTATTGATGATCCATAGAGGGCTCAACTGTTGAAATGGGGACCACATTCTGAGGAGACTCCTCCACCACTATGTCAGGAGGAGATAGAGGCAACTCCATAGAGATTGAAGAGGGAATCTCATGAGGTGATTCTGAAGCTAGAGATCTAGGAGCATCGTCTCATTATTGTCCTTCTTCTGGATCATCAAGATCAATCACATCAATGTGAAGTCGAGACTTCTCTTTCCCGTGAACTGATGCCTCTTTAGGAGGAAGTATTGTTGTCCAACTAACCTACAATTTGATCCTTGTGCCTGAAGATGATGTACCTTCCTTGTCAACCTGAATCTCAGACTTACATCCAAAAGGCCCTGTAGAGTCATCTTATTTTCCAACCTTGATTTTAATGAGTCTAACACCATTACTTTTCAGCCAAGCATTGGTGTTAGCCAAGATAGGTTGAAATCTCTCAAGAATGGATGTGGAACCCTTGTCCAACCATTGGATTAAAGGAAGTGGAGCTTCCAAAACCCTTCATGAAATATATTCAGGATCAAGTACATGCCCATCATCAATCATCTCTTGTATAATATCCACCAAGTTCAAATCAATAACCTTTTCAACAATAAGCCTATAGTAATCCATCTTGAGAACCTCTACTTCTATTTGGAGATCTACCCAGGTAACCTCAATACGATGCACATGCACGAAGGATTTTTGATCTTTTCCTTCATACCTTGGTAATTAAAAATCAGCCCTGGACTTAAACCTTTTGAGTTTAATTTCTTGCATTTCAGTCTCCATGGCCTTGGCTTTGATGAATGTGACAAGAGAATATTGATCGATTTTCAATGGGTTTTTTGTGAAAACCCTCATTCCAATCTTATGTCTGATAGACTGATGCGCATGCACAACCATGATTTATCTTTCCAACTCCATAAAATGATCTTATTAGTTGGGTATCTTGGAAGCATGTACGACTGCCCACTATACCATCTGACTCTCATATAGGTGAAGGTCAGGAATTGAAGAAACAAGCACTCATACTCATTCACTCTTTCCCATGCCTCATCTGATAACCTTTTGTTCTTTAGAGTCTTGTCAAACTAGCACATGAAGTAGCCGAAGAATGCATCTTGAACTCTCCTGAAATGCAGTTTGTTGGGTCTCAAAGGCACCTCATCATAATATTCCCATGCTGGTATAAGCGAGCGATCACCCTTGGTAGAAAGACTAGGAAAATGTCTAAGTGACGTTGTCAAGTACACCAAATATGAGTTCATGTAGTAATTCATGGTGGAAGGGACTGCTGCAAGTTGCTCGCACAAGGTATCACTAATGACTTCTTCCCATGATATATGATGGGACTGTCTTATGAACATGATGAATTGGTACATCCAGGGCTGAAAAACATTAGAATTTTCAAGACACATCATCCTGCTGAGGAGAGTTATGATGTCCCCAATCTCCCATTTGAAGTCACAGTGGTACAACTTGGCCCACCTTGAGAAAGTGGCTCATGGCTCGTGGATCCACCTGTTAATATGACATTTACATTATTTCTCCCTTTTCACATAGTACTCTACTGCGCTACCATTGGAAATCTTCATATAAACATGTTGGTGGTATTCTAAAGACTTTCTCAATGGTATCAGCATTGAGGCAGATTATTGTCTCACCATCATCATTTCTGATGGTTCTTGTGTCCCTGTCAAAGTGATGAGCGCAAGCAAAGTCAAATTCAGGTTCTAAGGCATCCACTAGGAAGGAAGATGCATGATGAATATGGTTGTCCAACAGTCGCTGCATATTGATATCTTGCGGATCCTCCACCCTCTTGACAAATTCAGACATGTCCACATGCCCTATCTCCGTATCTTTTATGGGATCCAAAGGAGAAGAGACTTGAAAAGGTGAAACTTCATTTTGATATTTGTCATATTTATACTTCACCTTCTTTGGAATTGGAGATGACAACAAATCTCATTGATGAACAACCTGATATACTGCGATGAAGACTTAAAAGTGTTAAGGCAACATCATAATCAACTGCAACTAACATTTTTTTTTCTTTAAATGGGAAGAACTCCAACCCTTGCACTTCACGATTTTGTGAGAGCAAGATGGCAAATAAATGGGAATGCCAGGAATCTTGATTTTGACCAATTTCAGATCTTGGGGATATTTTTGCAAGTATACAAGTTGGGAGAGCATACATGCAATCGGATTTTTAAAACCCAAATGCAAGTATACTTGCAAAACGGTAAATGGAGAAATGAGTGAAAAATGAGAATTAGACTTGAAGGAAATGACGTGAAAGGAAAGTACGGATATAGGCGATATGGATGGATAAAATGGGAAGATTTTGGGAATGTCATTTTTATGAAAATGGGAAGAACTTGGGACATGCAATCCAATTCTAAAAACCTAATTTTGGAAGGATAGGTATTTTTCATTTTTGCAACTTCGAATTTCAACCAAAAATGGTTTAGTTCTTTTAACCATAAGGGAAGAACAATTATTTTCATCCAACTTGTAATCGGGATTTAAAATCCCTCGAATACAAGTTGTAGACGTATAAAAATGACCATATTCCTAAATGAATATTTAATGTTCTTTTTATTCTCATTCCTCTATTTTAGTTAAATCTAATTTAATTAAATCACCCACATTCTTCTATTTAATTAAATAAATTATTGAATTTATTTATTTAAATTCACTTAAGTCCTTTATGTCATTTAATTGAATAAATCATTTTATTTAATTAAATCCCTTCTCTCTACTTTTTAATTAAATTTACATTTAATTAAATAGTTCACCCCAATTAAATAAATCTAATTTATTTAAATCCCCAATTTGCAACCAAATTGAAATAAAGAAATTTATTTTAATTCATCCTATTTATCCCTCATCCACTTGCATTTTCCTACATCTCCCACTTGCCTCCTAACCCTCTTCCTAAATTCTTCTAGAACCTATCTAATCCTAATCAATTAATCTAAACCCTTCAATTATCCCTTCCCTAAATTTGAGGAGGTCACTTCTCAAATTTGGAGTAAAGTCTTCAAAAGGCATTAAAGCCTTTATGCCTTCAACAAGCTAACTTGTTGAATACCCCCAAATTTGGAAGGCCTCTTACAAATTTGTCCCCAAAGTCTTCAAACCATTAATGGTTAACTAACCCTTAGTGGCATGGTTAGAGACTTTTTGCCTAACTTAACCCTCATCTAACCCAAGGGTCTCATCAAGCATTCATTGCTTTGACCATGGTTATCCCTTTAACCTTTGCACAAGGGTTTACCCCTTGGGTAAAAGCTTTATCCATTGGATAACCCTAACCTAACCTTAACCCTTACCTTCTAAGGTAACCATGAGGTCTTCTCAAGCATTTAATGCTTCTTACATCTCCTCTCAAGCAGTCTTATGTTGACAATTATCACCATTACATTGGTGGAAATTGTAAACATGGATTGATAATTTTCAATCCTGACCCTTGATTAACTCCTCCAATCTTGACCACCCATTGTCCTATTTTCCCTATAAATAGAGCCCTCATTCCTCCATTTCAAAATCATCCAAGATTTTAGTATCTCACTTATGCTCAATTTTATCAATACATCTAGCCTCTCTTTGTAATAGGAATTAATCTAATAAGAATTTTAGAGTATTTCTATTATCATTAGCTTAAATCATTAACTAGTATATCATGTTAGGATAGTATTGCTACTAACCTTGTCATCTTATAATCTAGTTTAACTCATTTGTAGAATCATGCATAAATAGGATGCATTTCATGTTAAAATCAATCTAAAGCAACCCTCATTCTTGCATTCGTCATCCCTAAGTCACTTTGCTCAGTGATCTAAGAGCAAAGGTATTGGCTTGAGGGACCTTGTGAGATAAAGAACCATGGAACCTACCTTGGGAAGTTGAATCGTTCCTCATGACTCCATAACTTGCACCAAGAAGTCTCGTGGGTGTGTGCACAAGCCCTTTGAAACAACATTTTTCACATTTTGAGTTTCATCACCCCGCTTTTCCCACATACATTTATGGCGCCCAAAGTGGGGCTTAACCCCATTAATCAAATCAGTTTTTGAATCTAACCACTTTTGTAAGTACGCAGGAAATAGGAATCAACGTGTGGGGAACATCCCTTAGCGCATCGGGCTAACATTATAGCGCATCTGGTATACTATTTGGTGTGTGGGACTCATTTCCTAGCGTGTACAAGCCATCCCTTAGTGCATAGAGTTTTTAACATTTTCCTGTAGGTCTCGATGCGGGAACTTAACAGAGCAACGCATTCGGAAAATATCTCAGCGCATCGGGTTTGTCTGATAGTGTATCCCAGTTATTCTGTAGCGCATACAGTCTTTTCTGTAGCACATCACAGACAAAAGGCAAAAAAAATTAATTTGTAATCGAGATTAAATCTCAACTTGTAGAAGTCCACAAGAGCCAATGTTTTCTAACTGTTTTAATTGATATTTGCAAGATTTCTGACAGTTTCTTGCAGGTGGAGCTTAGTTTTATTTTAAGAGTTACAATAATTTAAATTTTTACTAACTTAGCTAAGTTAGTTAAAATTTAAAGTCTTTTAATTCTTGTTTTGATAAAATTGATCTCATCTTTATTTTTGGCAAATAAAAAGAACAACAAAAACATCTTGCTTTCTTAGGAGAAAAATTTTCACTTTGGGCTTTAAAAAGAATAAGGCAATCTTTTTATTTTTGCAAACAAAGAGCTTTAAAAAAAAATCACCATCCTTTGGTGCATAAAAGGATCAATTTCAAATTTTTCCAAGGTAAAAGAACTTTATTTGTCCGATTCATTCAAAGTTAAAGAGGGAAGTTCTTCCCCTTTTGTCGATTTTATTTTGTTGATGCCACATCGAAGTTTTGCTTGGTTGACCAGATTCCTTTACTAGATCAGATAATCATTGCTTTAAAGGGATAAAAGGAGAACCATGTTTTTGTGGAGCAACGTCTCCATATAGATTTTACCAAATCATTGCAATAAAAAGTTAAAAAGAACACTTGTTTGCTTTGCTGCGAAAGTGGAAGGAATATGCTCTCCCCTTAACTGGGTGATCAAAAAGCCATACCACTCTTATGCTTTCAGTGTTTATTGCATTAAATCCTTTAGCAAGCCTACCTTCCCGAGTGATTGAAAAACTCTTAAAGCCATTCTTTAGCCAGTGTGAAGGGAATGACCTAAGTGGGAAACGACTTTGACGCCAAGTGTTCCAACCCACTATAATCAAAAGTGGAAAGTGATGAAAGTCATTTTCAATGGTTGCACCCAACGATTAGCCTTCCCCCAGTATCCTTGAGATATGTAAAGCCTTTGTTCTAAAGGTTGGGAAGCCTCCTAAGGGAGTTTATCACTCACAGCCAAACAAGAATCCTGATTATGAACTTTAGCATAGAAAATTTGAGCCGTGTCAGTATCCAAACATTTGTAATATCATAGTGCAAGGGTGGGGAAGAATCTACCCCCAAGATCACTCACCATATATCTCCCAAGATAACTACTCAATTATGAAGCAATTCACTTTGGGTTAATTTCTGGCAAAAGGCAAAAAAATGGGTGCCCCCTAGGGGTGACAAGGTTGTTTGAGCTGATGGAGTATCAAGACTAGTGGGCTATGATATTACTTATGACCCTTGAATAAAGAGTTTGACTAAATTGTATGTTGTTGTATCTAAACCTATTAAAACATTGGGGTTTCGAACACATCCTCATAGAACATACACTCATCATTTAGAATAAGCAAAATGGTTGCTTCTTTTGTGTTGTGCTTTCATTTATTACTTTAGAAAATCATCCATCATCATTGAAAACAAAATCCAAAAATTGCAGAAAAACCACCAAAGCAAACTATCAGGGCAGTCTAGCGCGTAAGAGAAACTTCTTAGCATGTAGAAACCATCCTTTAGCGCACTCGAACTTCACTTTAGCGCATTCATTCTGAACTTTAGCGCTTCATCAAAATCCAACACTAGCAATTTAAACTTAGCGCTTTTTGGAAACATCCTGGCGCGTTGAAGCATGTGGGGATCAAGAATTAGCATGTAGAAACCAGCAATTAGCACATTGGCAACCCATATTAGTGCATAACATTCTAGACCAAAAAAAATTCAAAACAACCAGTTAGAGCATCATAGAGGGCAGCTTAGCGCGTGGAGTCTGTTCTCTAGCGCGTTGAGGAAATTCAGTAGCGCATTGCATTTCTATCTTAGCACATAGGAGAAACTGAGAAAACAGGGGGCAAAACAAAGGCTATTTTTGAAAAATCTGAAAACAATTTAGGAAGCTTTCTTTCCTCAGCTTGAACTTCATCAAACAGAGAATCAAAACAGAGTATCGAAAACTATTCCCAAAGTAAGTTCTCCGTAAAACAAAGTTGTCAAAATCTGAAAACTAGTCGCAAGATAAAACACATCTCTCCTATCAAAATCAGGAAACATCATCACAAGTATCAACAGGGCCTTCAATCAAATGGATTTATATCCAAAAACACACTTGTTTTAAACTCCAAGTTGTCAAATCGAGTTTCCATATCGGGAAAGCTCCTATTCCATATCATTTGACATGCTTTGTCGTGAGGGGGCATCTAAACCTTCATTTGATAAAGTAAAACTTGAGTTTCCAAACAAGATAACTAAATCCAAAACAAATCAAAGGAAACCATTGATCACTTGTGCATGACTAATCCTCATATTCTGAGAAGAAATAGTATTTATCATAACACTAAGTTAAGGAAACAACCCAGTTCTCTGAAACTTGCCAAACGGAATAAATTTTTATACATCAATCTCCAACTCTTCAAATCTCATCAAACATTCCTTCATCATATGCGCTTGTATCTTCAAGACAAAACCAATGAATTTGACAAGGAACCATTGAGGAGTAGAGCATTCTGTCAAAAATCAGCATTCAGTCAATGCCTAAATCAAGGAGGAAAGATCAATCCGGCCTTATTCCCCAAAGTGTGCATCACTTACGATATACCGCAGTTTGAACCACCAATCCCTAAGCAACACATCAAAGAGGAGTTCATTCCATTTGTCACAAAAAGTTTCTACTAGATGCCCGTTGTTACTCGCTCTCAATGAAACAAACAAAGCGAAATGCAACCAAAGTCCAGCATGGATCGAAGATTATCAAATCCTTTTGAGTGTCCAAATCTAGAAGACACTGAAATTTCTGAGGAACTCCTCCAAGAGTGTCAAGAAAGTGCTTCATTTCAAAAAATTGTGGAAAGACTCATGGAAAACGACAAAGAAAAATATCTACTCATGCTCACAAGCAAAGGAGTCAAGCTCCCTGACGACTTTGATACTGACATATTTAGAACAATATCTCAACATTATGATTATCAAGAATGACAAAGAGAGGAGGAAGCACGTGACCCTAAACAAAACATACCTAAGCAAAATCTACGAGAATAGAATTTTCCTGAGCAAAACATCCCTGAGCAAAATATACCCCTGCACACATCATTCCATCTTAGAAAGAATGCAAGGGAAAAACTCTTCCCTCGGCAGGAAAATGCACCTTTGATTGCTCTCACTCAAATGCAAATGTTGCAAAGACAAATGCAAGACATGCAACAAGGGACAATAATATGGTATTCTTTGACTGAAATTTGTCCTTATCCTTTTGACAAACAATTAAACATGGTACCTTTTCCCCCAAACTTAGATATTCCCAAATTTGACAAATATGATGGGAAAAGCGATCCTCATAATCATGTTCGAGAATTTTGTACCATGAGTCTTGAATTTGCCCATGATGACACCTATTTGATGAGGTTATTCCCAAGAAGCTTGGGAGGACAAACAATGGAATGGTTATCCAAATCACAACTCCTGTCATATCATTTGATGAATTAGTCAACAAATTCATAACTCAATATTCCTACAACATTCAACATGCTATCACTATGATAGATGTCTCTAATACCAAGCAGAAAAACAATGAAACATTCACGGTATTCCTTCAATGTTGGCGACGTATGGTTTCGAGATATCGTCGAGATATGCCCAAAAAAGAAAAGATGGAAATTTTCATTGACAACTTTAATAGTGAGATGAGTTACATCCTCAAACTTCAATGCATACCATCTTTTGTCAAATTGATTGAAAATGGCATCCAAGTAGAGGAGGCATGTGTCAAGAAAGGAACATTGAAATTCTTCAAAGAAGGAACAAAATTCATCCAACTACAACAACCCAAACAACAACTTAGACAAATCCAGATTTTGGACCAGAAACAAAAACACTGGAAATGAAGGAGGAAACAAATCAAATGATGCAAAATCCAAACAACCAGTGCTAGCGTTATTAGGTAATCCTCAAGCTACAAAGAATCCAAAAGGTGCTAACCAAGGCACTAACACTTGTGCACCAAATGCCAATCAAGATCATCTAGATGCAAACAACGCCAGCAATACCCAAAGCAATAACACTAATTGAGGACCAAATACAAACTCACAAGGTAACACCAACAACTTTCCAAAACGCATTTACACACCACTAGGGCAATCATTGGAGGCAACATTTAGAGAACTCCTGGCAAACAAAATTATCTCCTTACCAGCGATCAAAAACTTTGAACCACAAATCAAACCACCCTGGTGGAATGACTCACACTTTTGTGATTTTCATCGCAAAAAAGGTCATCAAACAAATGATTGCATGAGACTGAAAAATATTGTTCAAGACATGATTGATAGAGGCAATTTAACAGTCGATGGTCTCAAGACAAACGGTGACCATGGAGCCTTTAAGAATCCTCTTCCAAACTACAACAAGGATGGAGCTTCAACCTTAAACGATACACGTGGAGCTCGTATCAATCACATATACAATAACACCATCAATCATATATCAGCTGAGGACAATCAAGTAAACGTCATCACAATCAAAGACAAACGTGAACATGAATCTGTCAATGTAACAACCAGAGCTCAAAAATATGTCTTGAAGGGGCATACGTCAACAACAAACACCATACCCAAAATTCAATATGATCTAGTCAGTCAACTACGCAAAACTCCTGCTCAAATATTTATACTGGAGTTGCTAAAACTTTCGCCAAAACACAAAGACATCTTAGAACAAGCACTATTGGAAACAAATATATCTCAAGATCTAGATGCTGACAAATTCCAAGCTATGGTGGCTCATATGACAAGGCCTCATAATATTACCTTTTTTGAGCATGATAATATCTCATTGAGCCATCCACACAATACTCCACTCCACATTGAATTCTTGGTCTATAAGCATCGAGTCAAAAGAGTACTAATAGATGGAGGAGCTGGACTCAATATATGTACCTTGAAACTTATCCGTGCATTAGGCTTCTCTGAGAAATCTATTGATCCATGCAAAAAGATCACTATCAAAGCATATGATGATGAAGAAAGATCATCCAAAGGAACAGTAATGTTATTAATTCAAGTAGGACCAATACAAAAGGACACTATGTGCCAAGTCTTAGACATAGATCTCACATATAATATCTTATTGGGTCGACCTTGGATACATGAAATGCAAGCAGTACCTTCTACTTATCACTAGTGTGTTAAGCTCCCCTACAATGGATAGGATATTTCTATATCAGCATATCATAACCCATTTCAACATTGTAATGCTATGGGGGTAGCCCAAGACAACTTGGTTCCGCATAATAGAGAAAAAGAAAGTTCCTCAACACCAACTATTCAGCAAGAAAAGTCTAAATCGCTATCTATGGATTTCAAGCAGAAAATGAAAATCAAAGAGCAAGGCATGGGAGAATACTCTTTGGAACCTTTGTGTTTAGCCAACTTACTAGCATCACCTAAATCTCATGGATTACCTACAACATCAACACATCAAGCAACATAGCCCATCACCAAGTTTGATGGCAAATTTATCCAACTAGGCACTCTAGCACATGAATCAGAGAAAAAAGACATCCTTAGTTGGCTATACAAGGATGAGGAAGAAGAAAGAGTGGCTACTATGGAGGTAGCTATACCAACACACGTGTATGAAAAAGACTACTTAATCATGCAACAAATGGGATACAATGGCAAAGGACCTATCAACAAGCATTCAGGAAGGCGTCACAGAACCATTAGATCCTCCTTCACAATTCAGTAAAGACAAAATATGATTGGGCTATGAAAACACTCTACCACCTAGGAAGACACCAAGCAAATACCAAAAACCTCAGTGGAAGGCAAAGAAGAAATACAAGGAGGACTCATGGCAGGAAGCACTATTTGAATCAGCAGAGACAATATGTAAAGAACGAGAATATCAAGAAAGAAAGCAACATCAAGGAAAGCCCATCAATCAAAAGAAGGAAGCATCTACTATCGAAGTACATCATGTTCAAGAACCAGTGTCTAACAAAGAGGAATCACCTCCTGATAACATCATTCCTCCCTGGGGAGAGACAATATATGAACAAATGCAAAGAGTGGAAGCATGATCTAACATAGAATCAGAGAAAACTATTAGACTTGTATCAATCATCAAAGACTTGTTTTCACCCTACAACATACCCATCCACAACACTACTAGAATCTAGGATAATACCTCTGAGACTGATTCAAATGACTATGAATGGGGCAATTGTTCTAATGTTACTAAAGATATTGTTGTAAATGACAATCATGCACCCATCTCTCAAGAAGAACATGGCACAAAACCTAGACTACTTGAATTTGGTCCACAAAATATCTATGATGCCAAAGAAAATGAGCAATGACATTACGAGAAAGTCTACATAGAAGATGATACCATCAAAGACATCGATGCAATCCTTAACTTATTTAATATCCTAGCCAACCACGATGATACCTCCATCCTGACACTTACAACAGCTGAACTTGATCCACCCAATGATTCTTTACCACTTATCTTTCCTAACCTCATAGACTGGGACGAACCTGAAAATCATGACATACCAATTTTCCCAAATGATGAATCCATTATCCATTACTTGTGTACCATTAACCCGGAAATAGACTATACTAATGAACAAAGTAATGACATATGCAATCAGGGGAGTGCCAAGTCTCTCAGTTGTAAAAAATGAACAACATAAAGGATCTACTGTTGAAAACCAATCAATGGCAGCAATAGATCACAAAAAAGTAAAAATAAAGGATGCATCTAAGGGTGAAAACCTTTTTAAGGAATCTAAAGATGGGAGACTTGACACTCTTCCTGAAAATTATTAGGATAGATCACCCATATTGATTGACCCCACTCAATCAATCAACATTGGTACAACAGAAGTAGCCAAAAACATACACCTTGTAGAATCTTTGACAGAGGAAGAAAAATCATAGTTTATCCAATTTTTCAAAGAAAAGAAAATCAAATTTTCTTGGTCATATGCATATATGCCCAGGATTGATCCACAATTAATCATGCATCACTTGTCCATTGCTCCAGGAGCTAATCCAATCAAGCAAAAACTGAGAAAGATGAATCCACATGTAGCACTCATGGTCAAAGCTGAGATGAAGAAACTATTAGACGTCAGATTTATTCGACCTATCGACTATGCTGAATGGATTTCCAACATCATACCAGTATCTAAACCAGATGGCAGTATCAGGATATGCACTGATTTTAGAGATGTCAACAAAGCCTATCTGAAGGATAACTTTCCTTTGCCTAGTATCGACATAATTGTAGACCTCACAGTAGGCCATGCAATGCTATCACTAATGGATGGTTTTTCGGGCTATAATCAAATCAAGCTAGCCCTAGAGGATCAAGATAGAACAACATTTACCCATCCTTGGGGAACGTACTGTTGGAATGTCATTCCTTTTGGCCCTAAAGAATGCAAGGGCAACTTATCAACGAGAAATGATAATAATCTTTCACGACATGATGCATACCTTCATGGAGGACTATGTGGATGATTTACTAGCTAAATCATTTACCCTGGCAAAACATCTAAGCATCTTAGAAAAGATTTTTGACAGATTGGAGAAATTCCAAGTCACGCTCAACCCTCAGAAGTGTGTCTTCGGGGTAACATCAGGCAAATTACTAGGCTACATAGTTTTAGCAAAAGGCATTGAAGTGGATCCAGCAAAGGTACAATCCATAATGGAGAGGCCACCACCAAAGAACATCAGCCAACTCAGATCTCTATAAGGGTGACTCAAGTCAATCAGGCGATTTATTGCTCAACTAGCATATAAAAGTCTACCATTCAACCATTTTCTACATAAAAATGTACCATTCAGATGGGAAGCCATATGTGCAGAATCATTCTATCAAATCAAGCAATATCTAATGAACCCACCAGTTCTAGTACCACCAATAGCAAGGAAGCCACTCATTCTCTACATTTCAACAACAGATATATCACTGTGGGTATTATTAGCACAAGAAGATCAACAAGGCAAGGAACAAGCTATCTATTACATCAGCAGGACATTAAACGGATATGAACTTAACTATACATTCATTGAGAAGGCTTGTCTAATAGTGGTATTTGCTTCTCAAAAGTTTTGGCTTTACATGCTAGCTCACACAATTAAGCTAGTCTCAAAAATTGATCCTCTCAAATATTTGCTCAACAAAGCATCTCTTACTGGCAGATTGGCTAAATGGGTCATGATTCTAAATGAATTTGATATCCACTATATAGAGCGATGAGCTATCAAGGGACAAGCAATTGTAGATCAACTAGCTGAAGCACCGCTACTGGGAAAACAACCAATGGAGATCGAATTTCTAAATAGGGATGTTCTTACTATTTCCACCAAACAATGAACCCTATACTTTGATGGATCCTATACTCAACATGGCTCAGGTGTTGGCATTATGTTCATCACTCCTGATGGGCACACCATACCAAGATCTTATAGGCTCATGTTTCCATGCACAAATAACATTTTTGAATATGAGGCACTGGTTATAGGCATCAAAATGGTCGTGGAATGGAGAATCACATAATTAAAAGTCTATGGAGATTCACAACTAGTCATCAATCAAATCAACAATGACTATCAGACGAAGGAAGACAAGCTACTACCATACCAATGAATGGTGGATGATTTCAAACAATATTTTGTACACATCACCTTTGAACAAATACCAAGGTTGGACAATAGAGTAGTCGATGCAATGGCTACTATCGCTTCACTACTGCAAATTTCAGAGCAACAGAGTCATTATGAGTTTCTGGTAGAGCAACTGTTCTCCCCAACCTATGACCATTCTGAATCCCATGTTATCTATGCCTTGACTGGTTCTGACTCTCCATTATACAGACTGATATACGACTATCTTAAAAGAAATATCCTACCCGTTGACCTATCTTGAAACCAAAAATGCAACTTTATCCAGCAAGCCGCCCGTTATACTCTCACTGTCGATACTCTGTACCATCGAGGTCTAGATGGTACTCTTCTTCATTGCCTTGATTGTAATGAATCTGACTCCGCTTTTTAAGAGCTTCATGAAGGTATCTGTGGCACACATTCAAGTGGTCCTACTCTTGCTAAAAAAATTCTAAGAATGGGATATTACTGGCCGACACTGGAAAAAGACTCTTACCATTTTGCAAAGAAGTGTCCTAAATGCCAAATCCATGGCAATCTTATACATGCACTAGTACAGGAACTACAACCATTCACAACATCCTAGCCCTTTTGCCAGTGGGGGATTGGACTTAGTTGGTAAAATTCATCCTTCATCTTCAAATGGACACGAGTTCATTATAACTGCAACAAAATATTTTACCAAATGGATTGAAGCGCTCCCCATGAACACAATGACTAGGAAACAAATTGCCTCTTTTATCCTTAATTATCTAATCTGTAGATATGGCATTCCAAGTTCCATCATCACAGATAATGGATGACCTTTCAAGAACCAAGATGTGTGAGAACTATGTGAAATATTCAAAATCCAACATCATTTCTCTACACCTTACTACCCACAGGGGAATGGTCAAGCAGAAACATCCAACAAAACAATATTGAAAATCCTAAAGAAAACAGTAAATGATGCAGGCAAAGATTGGCATGTACAACTCAATCCATCACTTTGGGCATACAAAACTAGCATCCGCAAACCTATGGGAGCTACACCATATTCATTGGTATATGGATCAGAAGCAATTTTACCCCTGGAGGTAGAAATTCCATCTCTCAGAGTCTCTTTAAAAGGCCTAATTCTAGATGAAGAGTATCGAGTCAACTGACTGCAAGAGCTTGAACTTCTAGATGAAAGACACCAACATGCCTACACTCACCTCAAAGCAAATCAGCAACGCATGTGCAGAAGCTACAACCATAAGGTCATTCCCATAATTTTTTAAATTGGTGATCTAGTACTCAAGGAAAATCCTAGAAATCAGAAAGATAGGGAAAAGAAAGGGAAATTTGAACCTAACTGGTTAGGTCCCTATGTCATCATATCAGCCTATGGATCAGGTTCTTATCAGCTAACAACTTCAAAAGGAGATGTACTCGATGAACCAACTAACAACATCCATCTGAAAAAATACTACACTTGAGCAGTCTAATGCACGGAAAAGTCAAAAATATCAAAAAAATCAAAAAATATAAAAAATCAAGAAAAAGCAAATAAAAAGGTACAATAAAAGCAACTAGTGAAAACCTGGCAACAAGCACTACTATGAAGGGACAACTCCTCTATCTATCTTTACTACCAAGCCGTTATATCCACAGTCCAGCACTATCGGCCATCACCCGACATTTTATCGCATTATCTAGGATATACTTAGCGTAGTCACTATCCTGGTTTATCCACAAATCCTTTCAACGTATCCCACCATGGCTTGGTAATCACTATACATATCCACATTAAGAGGAAAACTCAACTAGGGGCAGCATTGATCAAAATTTCGTCTTCAATCAAAACTTGCAGCAAACTCAGACAATCATATCCAGCAAACAAATCAACAATCACAAAAACAAACATTGATCACTTAAAAGGATTCACAAAACATGATGGATGATTTTCTGAAGTATCAAATGTTTGCATCTTGCATGAAGTTTTGACAATTTTTGCACTTAAATTTTTTGAACTATTGGATTCTCTACATTTTCTCAACAATACATCAAACTAGAGAAAGTGATCATAAGGACTCCAATATTTTTTTTAGTTTTCTGCCTGTCAGGCGATCACTTGTACTGTGCAAATACTTGTCTCAAGACGTGATTCACAACATATCACTGAAGACATGATTACACTTTGCGCATACAAATGGTTTAATCTTGTTTGTTTATACACAATCCGCACTTAGGTAATCCTGGTTTAATTATACCTTGACGCTTGTGCTATCTTGCAAAATCAAAAATCATGTAAATATTTCTCAGGTCATTATGGTTCAATTATACCATTACTCTTACAAATTTGTCCCCAAAGTCTTCAAACCATTAATGGTTAACTAACCCTTAGTGGCATGGTTAGAGACTTTTTGCCTAGCTTAACCCTGATCTAACCCAAGGGTCTCATCAAGCATTCATTGCTTTGACCATGGTTATCCCTTTAACCTTTGCACAAGGGTTTACCCCTTGGGTAAAAGCTTTATCCATTGGATAACCCTAACATAACCTTAACCCTTACCTTCTAAGGTAACCATGAGGTCTTCTCAAGCATTTAATGCTTCTTACATCTCCTCTCAAGCAGTCATATGTTGACAATTGTCACCATTTAATTGGTGGAAATTGTAAACATGGATTGATAACTTTCAATCCTAACCCTTGATTAACTCCTCCCATCTTGACCATCCATTGTCCTATTATCCCTATAAATAGAGCCCTCATTCGTCCATTTCAAAATCATCCAATCTTTTAGTATCTCACTTATGCTCAATTTTATCAATACATCTAGCCTCTCTTTGTAATAGGAATTAATCTAATAAGCATTTTAGAGTATTTCTATTATCGTTAGCTTAAATCATTAACTAGTATATCATGTTAGGATAGTATTGCTACTAACCTTGTCATCTTATAATCTAGTTTAACTCATTTGTAGAATCATGCATAAATAGGATGCATTTCATGTTAAAATCAATCTAAAGCATCCCTCATTCTTCCATTCGCCATCCCTAAGTCACTTTTCTCAGTTATCTGAGAGCAAAGGTATTGGCTTGAGAGACCTTGTGAGATAGAGAACCATGGAATCTACATTGGGAAGTGGAGTCATTCCTCATGACTCCATAACTTGCACCAAGAAGTCCTGTGGGTGTGTGGACAAACCCTTTGAAACAACATTTTTCACATTTTGAGTTTCATCACCCCGCTTTTCCCGCATACACAAGTAAAGAGCTAAAATGGGGAATAACAATGCAATTGACAAATTGCTTTGCAAAAGGGAAAATCTCTCTCACAAAACCGATTTTTGAGCAAAATCAACATATATACAAATTTACAATTAGAAAGGAAAAAAGAGAAAATGAAACAAGAAAAGAAAAGAAATCATACCTTGTTTCAATCGGAAAATGCCTTTTCAAAAGATGATCAATATTTGAAAGAAGAAAGAAGATCTCTTAAATAGATATTAACCGCATTCTAAAACCCTAGCCACGGTTTTACTAAAACACCATAAGTAGAAAAAATGTGGCACCAAATGCAAATAAAATGGCACAAGAAGTGGCCAAATCACCCTCCAACTTCAATGCCTAGGTATGAAAGGCAAAAATGCCTTCGGAGATTGCAACTTCATGGAGTTTAAATCCCCCAAAATGTGGATTCATAGAACCACGCTGTAGGCATTTTAGCAAAAAATCAGCAAACAAAACCCCCGAATGGTGTGAAAGATGTTTGCAATTGCATGAAAATGGGGAAGAATCCCAAATGCCTTGCATCTCCCAACAAATTTCCACAAAAAAATGCTTCCAAATTCAACAAAAATACCTTCCTATAGCTGGTCGGGTTTTGGAGAAAAGAATGCAAGTTTAATTTTACATGCAAATAGAGAAAATCGAGTTTTATTTCCAATATAACAAGTTTTAATTGTCATTTTATCCTCAACAAGGCAAAATCGGGTTTTAGAAATGAAATTACAAGTTCAAAATTCCTCAATTTGCACTTTATGGAGAAAATTGGGTTTTTTGGGCAAAATAGCAAGTTTTAAATGTCACTTTATTTCATTTCTAGGCAAAATCGGGTTTTGGAGAGAGATGTGCAAGTTACAAATTACTTGTAAAGGGAAAATAAAATCTCCACAACAAGTTTTAATAACTTAACACATGTAATAGGGGTTTAAAATCCCTATTACAAGCAAAAGACATTAAAATAGGGGTTTTAGAAAAGAATTACAGGTTAACTTGTAACTTATCTATAAAATCGCTATTATAACTTAAAAAGCCAAAAAACATCAAGGGGGCAATAAAAAGAAAGTTACAAGTACTTTTTTTTCAATAAAGTGCACTTTTGATTAGCCAAAAATTTCCCTACAAAGACCAAAACAAAGGAAATAATTAAAATTTGCATTTCAAGGAAAATTTCCCACCTGCAGTCAAGGAGAAAAAGCCCGAAACTGAAGGAAAGACATAGCAAACGAACCCAGAATGTGATGAAATTCAAAACCTGGTTCAAGGATGGACTGAGGATTAAGATAGTCCAATAATTAGGTGAAATTTTGTCTTGAGAAGCACGCCATAGATTAAATTTTTCATTTTTTGACAAAAAGTTTTATGTGATCGTCCTTGATTTTTGAAAACAAAAATGAGGACAACAACTGGCTCTAACTGGGGAATTATTTCATTTATCCTTCAAGATTGTGGAAGAATAGAAACCAGATCTCTAAGTGCCTTCCTCTTATCCATTGGGCCACAAAGACAATCAACACAAAAACAAACAAACAAAAAAAAGGCAAAAAATGAAAAAGAAAAAAGAAAAAGACATTATTTACAAGAAGTTACCTCGAACTTTCATTCAAAGTAATGCTTAAAATGCTAGCCATTATAGGGCAGCACAAATGGTGTACCATCATGATAAGCCAACATAAAACTATCTTCTCCAACAATACAATGAATAGTGAAAGGTCCTCGCCAAAGAGAATCCAATTTTCCATGCAAACCTTTCAGTTCCTTTCGCTTATCCCAAAGCAACACATGATCACCAACTTGGAATCCTCTTTGTATTTTGTAAAGTTCTGATGTCAATAGCTAACAAGATGAGAGGGGGGGGGTGAATCATACAAATTTAATCTTCCATAAAATCAACAGATTCAACCTCGGTAACTTGTACTTCAGCAATATAACCAAAAACTGCTAAACATGCTAACTCATAAACACATAATCATCATAACACATATAACACCTGATTTAATGTGGAAACCCAAATAGGAAAAAACCACTATGGGATTTTGGACCCACTAAGATATATACTCTTCTAGAGTATGCTCGGTTAAAAGCAAATCATGTTAAAGATTACAAACACATTGCTAGCTGTGACTTGGTTAAGGGATTTCCCTCAGATCTGTTAGGATCTTCACTTTGTTAGAAGTGACCTTGTCAAAGGATTTCAAACATTCAACTAGAATGTTACCTGCTAGAGGGTTTACACATAAGACTGTTAGGTCCACTTGGTTAAGATATTTTTTGTCACTTACAAAATAACAGTAATAAAATATATCTGCAACTTCACATATAAAATGCTAAAGTAGATTCTATTTGCTCAAAACAATCTTGTCATTGGACTTATCTTGTCCCTCTGCTGGGATCCCTACTCTGTTATTCAAATAGGTCTTCAAGCTTCTGTGCTCGGTAATCACTATGTAGCATCCATGTGCTTACACTTGCCCACATACATTGTTTATCAATAATTTCTTATTTATAAACAATTTGCTAATCGCTTAATCTCTTTGATCACATTTCCCATGATCAATCATAGCCATCAGATCTTCAATCTTGACTAGGTTCAATGTATCCTTCGATCTGAAATTTTTTTACCTCACCTTGGAACTTGCATTCCTTCCTAGGAACTTGTGCTAGGTTATTGTAGTTCAATTTGTGTTGTAGATCTTCCTTCTGTATTTTCCATTTCCGTAGATCTTTAACAAACTTCATGCGTGACATACCAATCATTTATCCAACTCCATCTCATCAGCATCCTTCATTAAATAATGTTTTTATCCATCCAATGCAATCTATTACAACTCGGTTAATGCTGGACTTTACTCGATAGACATTCTACCTTCTTTAACCGATATCGATAACCTTAGGGTTTACCGACTAGGTTGTTTGTTTGGTGACATAGTATAGTATTAACCTTATAATCAACAACATATGTAGGATATCAAAACAATCAAAACATCATGATCTCATCATTGTCTAACTCGGTAATAGTTGCCCATTGAATAACTTATTTCTCCCCTTATTATCACATCCTTTATGTGTCACTTACCGACCTCTTAATACTCATCAATACATACTTCTCAAGATATGGCAACATCATACTGAATCAGAAAATCAATTTCTTGACATCAATGACAAAATAATGTTATAAAGATAGTTATCATCCTTCTTTAGTTATATCAATAATCTTCTTCTATTGAAATGCCAACAATCTCCCCCTTTGGCATTGATGGCAATACCAACTTGATTTATTCCACTGATTTGGATTCAGATTGTTGTTAGACTTCTTCTAAAGTCTTCTCCCCCTGTCATTAGTCTTCTGTTATTTTCTCCATTTAGTCTTCTCCCCCTTTGACAATAATGTCAAACAGTAAAAGAACTAAATCATGAACTCTTCTATTGTGAAGTGATTTTCCTTGCTATGTTACACATGTATCATCTCAGTCTCAGTGAGAGCAACTTGTGTCTATTCACTATTTCCTGCACACCTTTAGAAAACCTCCTAAAGTGTGTAAATTAGCATCAATCCACAAATAATATTCGATAGAGTCATCGAATTGATGCTTTCACCGAACTCTATCAGTGAGTAGAAGATAGGGGTAGGACCCCTAACTTGGTTCTAAGATACTCAAAAGTGTCCTTTGGCAGTGGCTTTGTGAAGATGTCTGCTATTTGCTCCTTTGAACTAATATATTCCAACACAACTTTCTTCTCTTGAGCTTCTTCTCTAAGATAATGATACTTTATAGAAATATGTTTTGTCTTAGAGTGCATTATCGGATTGTTTGAAATGTTAATGGCACTCGTATTATCACAGAATATAGTTACTGGCTCGGTAATCTTTTCATTTATACCTTCCAACAGTTATTTTATCCATGCTATATTAGTGCAATTCAATGTTGCAGCGACATATTCAGCTTCAGTTGTTGACTGTGAAATACAGCCTTGTTTCTTGCTAAGCCAACTCACTATTCCATCACCCAGAAAGAAAGCTCCACCACTTGTGCTTTTCCTATCATCAATGTTTCCTGCCCAATCAGCATCAGTATAAACTTTTAAATTAAAATCATTCCTCTTTTCATATACTAAGCCATAATCTTCAGTGCCTCTCAGGTATCTGAAAATTCTCTTAATTGTTGTCATATGGGTTTCTTTGGGATCTGCAGAGAATCTTGCAACAATACCTACTGCATGTGTTATATCTAGTCTACTGTGCACAACATATTGCAACTTTCCAATCATAGATCGGTAAATTGTCTCATCAACAGATGCAGATTCATCATTCTTTGATAATTTACAGTTGGTACTCTCCATTCCAAATTTCTTCGAGATTTCCTTTATGTACTTGGATTGAGTAATGAAAATCTCATCTTTCATTTGCAGTGTCTGTAAACCTATAAAATACTTGATCTCTCTGATTAATGACATCTCAAATTCTTTGCACATTTCATTTCCAAAGTTTTTGCATAAGGAATCATTACCATAAAAAATAATATCATCAACAAATATGGCTGAGATCAGTATTCCATTGTCCTCATCATTCTTCATGTACATATTATTGTTTTCACTTGTTCCTATAAAACCAATCTTGATCAAATAAGAGTGTAGTCTTTCATACCATGCTCTAGGTGCTTGTTTCAGACCATATAAAGCTTTGTTCAATTTACATACCTAATCTTTACTCTTGTCATCAACAAAACCTTCAGGTTGTTCAATATAAACTTCTTCTTCTAGTATACCATTCAAAAATGTAGATTTGACATCCATTTGATGTACTTTAAAATTTTTGAAAGCAGCATATGCCAACAATGTTCTTACTCCTTCAAGTCTAGCCACAGGTGCAAAAGTCTCACCATAATCTATTCCTTCTTGTTGAGCGTAACCTTTGCAAACTAGTCATGCTTTATTTTGAATGACCTCACCTTTTTCATTTAGCTTGTTTCTGAAAATCCACTTTGTACCGATTACATTTTTGTCCCTTGGACTTGGGACCAGTGTCCATGTTTCATTCCTCTTGATTTGATCAATCTCTTATGTCATAGCATTTACCCAATCCTCATTGTTAAATGCCTCTTTTACTATTCTCGGTTCAAATTCAGATATCAAACATGTGTTCTGTCTCAGTTTGTTCCTTGTCATCATTGGATCATCCTTATCTCCTATAATTTGACTTGTTGCATGATGTCTTCTGCCATATTTGGCTAATATAGACTCGATAGGCTCTGTATGATCTTCTTCATCACTCGGTAACTGGACATTATCTTCATTTTCTTCAGTAACTCTCTCAGTAGTATTTCTCAGTTGAACATAAACAAATTCTTCATAATCTTCTGGTTCTTTGGAATTTCCTTCATCTTTTCTTTCTACAAACTCATCAATTTTCACATTTGCACTTTCTACTATTTTGTTAGATGATTTGATCAGACATTTAAATGCTTTACTTCTAGAAGAATAACCTAGAAATGTTCCTTCTTCGCTTTTCTGATCAAACTTTCCATTTCTATCATCTTTGTGAACATAACATCTACTTCCAAAGATTTTAAAATAACTTACATTAGGTTTCTTATCATACCAGATTTCATATGGTGTCTTCATAGTTCCTTTCTTCAGTTGTACTCGGTTCAAGGTGTAAACAACAGTGCTGATTGCTTCTCTCCAAAATGTTTGAGGTACCCTCTTTTCTATCATCAAGGTTCTGGCACAATCTACAATTTATTTTTTTCTTCTCTCAGCTATCCCATTTTGTTAAGGTGTTCTCGGTGTAGACACTTGCCTTTTTATACCATGATCATTGCAAAATAAGTTAAATTCATCAGAAGTGAACTCTCCTCCTCTATCAGATCTAAGACATTTCAGCCGTCTTCCTGTTTCATTTTCAACTCTTGCCTTGTACCATTTAAACATTTGAAAAGCTTCCGATTTTTCTTTTAAAAACATAACTAACATCATCCTTGAGTAGTCATCCACAAATAATATGAAATATTTGTCACCATAATAACTTTGAATTCTCATGGAACCACAAAGATCAGTATGCACTAGATCTAAAATTCCTTTAGAAGTGTAGGACTTACTTGTAAAGCTTGATCTTGTCATCTTACCCATCTGGCATCCATGACACATATCATTCTCAGGTTTTTTCAAGCTCAGTAGACCTCTTACTCAGTGCTTCTTACTTATTTTGATCAGATTATCAAAATTTACATGACAAAACCTTTTATGCCATAACCAGGTATCATCTATCTTTGCATAAAGACACTTATTCTAAGTTGAGTCAAGATGAAATGTATTACCTTTTGTTTGTGTCCTGGTAGCAGCCAGCTTTCCATGTTTGTCATGAGCTTTGACACATCCTTTCTGAAATTCTATTCGGTATCCTGTATTGTTTAGCTGTGCTACACTCAACAAATTGTATTTCAAACCTTCAACCCAATATACATCATCACATTTAGTATTTTCAAGAAGTGTTATAGATCCTTTACCTTTCACTGGACATGGTGCATCATTACCAAATCTTACATAACGTCCATCATAGTCTTCTAATTTAACAAACTTGTGTTTATCACCTATCATGTGATGTGAGCATCCACTATCTATGATCCAAGAATCACTATTATTTATGTGAGATATTAAGGCTTTTTCTTCATACCTTTCTTCATCTGATCCATCTTTAATAGCCACATAAACAACTTCCTCTGTATCAGTTTCATCAGATTTATCATCGTTGGATTCCTCATCAGCTACTAGGCATGTCTTTTTGTCTCTTCTTCTGAAATCTCGGTATCCTCTGTAGTGATTGTCTTTCTGTCTGTCATCTCGGTATTCTCTGTTTTCACTAGATTCTTTATCAAGGCATTTAGAAGCCATATGTCCTATTTTATCACAGTTAAAACATTTTAAAGGTAGCTTTCCTTTATACTTACCTTTTCCTCTCGGTAACCTTCTAGCTAATAATGCTTCAAACTCTTCTTGCTTTTTGATTTCCTTATATAGTTTGTGCACTTCTTCCATGTTCTTACAGAATCTTTCACGTGCTCCACTGTGATTCCCTTCAGAATACTTACTCATTCTATCATTGTAATCATTAGATTCACCACTATGAAAAGAACTGAATGCAGACTCAACTTTATTTACCAAAGACCCACTGTTATCAAAATTACTTAACTCAAATGCATGTAGTTTACCAATAGTAGCATCCAAAGAAACTAGCATAAGTAGGTAGAAGTGTTCTAAGCAACTTGTTACATCCTTTTCTTCAATAGTTCCTCCTACTCCTTTGATTTGATTGATAGTCTCCTTTAACCTTGTACCGTACTGGGTTATGTTCTCTCCTTCTTTCATTCTCATGGATTCAAGTTGTCCTCTTAGACTATCTACTTTTTCTCTTTGTACATGTTCATCACCGCCATACACATATATGAGCTTGGTCCACATTGCTTTTGCATCATTACAGCCTTCTAGATCATTAAACTCTGAGTCGGTCAATGCTGATGTTATTTCAATCATAGCTTGAATATGTTCTTGCTTTGCCTTTATCTCTTCCAAGGTCATCGGGTTGGTTCTTGGTGGTATATAATCATTCTCCAAATAATATGTTGCATATTCCCCAATTCCTGATAAATGCAGCTTCATCCTTTTCTGCCATGTGGAGAAACTTGACTTGTTCAACTTTGGCGCATCCCTTTTATACATCTTCGGATCTTTGCCTCAAGTACCTTTAAACTTTTCTTCTGGAGTCCACAACTCTGATACCAATTGTAAAGTTCTGATGTCAATAGCTAACAAGATGAGAGGGGGGTGGTGAATCATACAAACTTAATCTTTCATAAAATCAATAGATTCAACCTCAGTAACTTGTACTTTAGTAATATAACCAAAAACTGCTAAACATGCTAACTCATAAACACATAATCATCATAACACATATAACACCTGATTTAATGTGGAAACCCAAATAGGGAAAAATCACTGTGGGATTTCGGACCCACTAAGAAATATACTCTTCTAGAGTATGCTCGGTTAAAACCAAATTCTGTTAAAGATTACAAACACATTGCTAGATGTGACCCAGTTAAAGGATTTCCCTAAGATCTGTTAGGATCTTCACTTTGTTAGAAGTGACCTTGTCAAAGGATTTCAAACACTCAACTAGAATGTTACCTACTAGAGGATTTACACATAAGACTGTTAGGTCCACTCAGTTAAGAGATTTTCTGTCACTTACAAAATAACCGTAATAAAATATATCTGCAACTTCACATATAAAATGTTAAAGCAGATTCTATTTTCTCAAAACAATCTTGTCATAGGACTTATCTTGTCCCTCTGCTGGGCTCCCTACTCTGTTATTCAAACAGGTCTTCAAGCTTTTGTGCTCGGTAATCACTATGTAGCATCCTTGTGCTTACACTTGCTTGCATACATTGTTTATCAACAATTCTTATTTATAAACAATTTGCTAACCGCTTAATCTCCTTGATCACATTTCCCATGATCAATCATAGCCATCAGATCTTCAATCTTGACTAGGTTCAATGTATCCTTCGATCTGAAAAATGTTTTACCTCACCTGGGAACTTGCATTCCTTCCTAGGAACTTGTGCTAGGTTATTGCGGTTCAATATGTGTTGTAGATCTTCCTTCTATATTTTCCATTGCCGTAGATCTTTAACAAACTTCATGCATGACATACCAATCATTTATCCAACTCTAGCTTATCAGCATCCTCCATACAATAATGCTTTTATCCATCCATTTCAATCTATTATAACTTGGTTGTTACTCGGTTAATGCTAGACTTTACTTGGTAGACATTTTGCCTTCTTTAACCGATATCGATAACCTTAGGGTTTACCGACTAGGTTGTTTGTTTGGTGACATAGTATAGTATTAACCTTATAATCAACAACATATGTAGGATATCAAAACAATTAAAACATCATGATCTCATCATTGTCTAACTCGGTAATAGTTGCCCATTGAATAACTTATTTCTCCCCTTATTATCACATCCTTTCTGTGTCACTTACCGACCTCTTAATACTCATCAATACATACTTCTCAAGATATGGCAACATCATACTGAATCAGAAAATCAATTTCTTGACATCAATGACAAAATAATGTTATAAAGATAGTTATCATCCTTCTTTAGTTATATCAATAATCTTCTTATATTGAAATGCCAACATATTTCTCTTTTGTCAAAAAGGATTTTGACTTGTTGTTGGTGTCGAGCGATCCAATCCACCACTTGTGTTCTTTGTTCTTCCAGCTGAGAAAAGTACATAATCCTTTTGTCTAAAGCATTTTCAAAAGTTTGATCTTCAACTGCTTTGGCCAACTTCAGAGTAGGAAGTTCCAAAGTGATGGGTATCTCAGCATTAACCCCATAAAGAAGCTAAAATGGTGACATCCCAATACCCCTTTTGGGTGTAATTATGTCTGCCCATAAAGCATCATAAAGATCCCTATGCCAAGACCTCTGATTTTCTTCAACAAGCTTGCGAATAATGGTAATCAATTTTTTGTTACTTGATTCCACCTGACCATTACCTTGGGGGTAATAATCGGATGAATGAGTTACAAAATACCATATTCAAAGCAAAATTGTGAAATTCTAGAGGAAGAAAAGGTGGCTACATTATCAGTCATGATCTTGTATGGAACACCAAATCTGGAAATAATATTCTCCTTGAGGAATCTGCACACTATCTCAGAAGTAGCGTCCTTTACCAGTATTGCTTCCACCCACTTGGTGAAATTAGTTGTAGCAATAAGAACATATGAATGGCTTGCACTTGAAGAAGGATTGATTACACCAATAAAATCAATGCCCCATTGCCAGAAAGGTTCTTCAAAAATCACCGGCTTCAATGGTAACACTGCAAGCTTTTGTTTTCCCACAAACTGCTGACAATGTATACATTTACGTACCCATCTAAAAGCATCTTGAAAGAGCGTAGGCCAATAATAGTTAGCTCTCAAAATTTTGTGAGCAGTCACTAGTGCGGAAAAATGACCACCACAAGCCTTATCATGGAAAGATTCTAGCAATTTGACTTGTTGTGCTTTGTCAACACAATGAAGGAAAGTACTGTCAATTGCTCTTTTGTACAAACCAGTATCCCATAATACAAAGTTCGCAGCTTTCAACTTGATACTCCTCTTTTCTTTGTATGACAAATATTGTGGACATTCCCCATAAGTCAAGAAAAATTATATATTAGAGTACCATCCTTCAGTAGTGCTAACAAACAACACCTTGGGAATATCTTCAGGATCATCCAATTCTTGCTCTTCTGAAATCCCTTCCGCCATAAGCTAACAAAATCCTCTTCCTCGAACAAGATTTGGAGGTTTAATCTCCAAATCATACTCTTGGATTTTGGCAATCCAATTCCCCCTTTTCATGTCAAACTCTTGTTGTGTTAAGATGGAATTGACTGATGTATCAGGAACTAACACAACAGTATGAGAATTCAAGATGTAAAAATAGAAATTCTTGACTGCCTTAACAACAACATAAGCATTCTTCTCAATAGAAGAATACTTGAGTTCATGAGATTTCAAAGGACAACTCATGAAAGTAATAGGGGATTCAATCTCTTTTAAATTCTTCTGCATTAGAATGGCAGACATAGTATGCTCAAAAGTATAATTGTACATGATAAACTCCTTGGTGTAGTTAGTACATACCAACATAGGTGCATGAGAAATTGCATCCTTGATTTCATTGAATGCAGCTTTTCCTTTTGAATTCCAATGGAAAAAAGTCTTTCCTTTCATCATATCCATGATATGATGAGTCTTCTCCACAAAGTCAAGAATGAATCTTCACAGAAAAATTTAGCTTACCAATGAAGGAATGAACAATGGTCTTACTAGATGGAAAAGTGAGATTCTGAATAGATTTAACCCTCAGGATCAATTTTTATCCCCTCCTTGGAAACAATATGACCAAGAAGTTTTCCCTCGGTCACCCCAAAAACTGACTTCTTGGGATTGATGGAGATGCCATGCTTGCTACATCTTTCAAGCACATCTTGTAAGTGAAAAAGATAATTCTCGCGATCTTTAGAAAAAACAGTAAGATCATCAAGATACACTACAATATATCTTCCCATAGTGCCACGGAAATCCAAGTCCATGGCTCGTTGAAAAGTAGCTCCTGCATTGATCAACCCAAAAGGCATTCTATGGTAGGCAAATGTACCCCATGGAGTAGTAAATGCAGTCTTATGTTGATCAGGTTCACTAACCTCAATCTGATTGTATACCAAAAACCCATCTATCATAGATAGCATTTCAGACCCTATCACTGTTAGCAGAACCTGATCCATAATTGGCAATGGATAGTTATCTTTTAGTGACAATTGATTTAGATTTATGAAATCAACACATATACATATTTCTCCATTATTTTTATGCATCGGCACTATATTAGCCAACCATATTGAATGATGGATGGGAAAGATAATCCGAGCATCAAACATTTTTTGAATCTCAAAAAGAATGGTACCTGAGATTTTTGCATTGTACTGGAGTTCCTTCCGTCTGAAAGGTTCTGCACCAAGCTTGAGAGGAATATCATGTTGCACTTCTTTCAATTGAAAAGATTTAAGATCCTCATATGAATATGCCAAGACATCACAGTATTGGCATAAAAGATGAATGAACTGATTTCTTTCAACCAAAGTATAGTTATTGCCAATATTGACATACTTTGGGTCTTCATCTGAACCAATATTATACTTCTCAAAACCCATTGAAGATAGTAAATTTTTTAATTGTCGCCTCTTGATATAACGATCATGTTTATCAAAAAGCTTCTCAAGAGAAACCAGCCCCTTGGGAATCTTATTTCCTTTTAGCTGAAGGATTTATTCATCTGGCTCAAATGAGATTTCTAACATTGATTCTGATGAAGAAGAAGAAGAAGAATTACTCCCTTCAAAGTACAAATTATTGAAACTGTCTTCTGCTTGCAATAAATTATTGATCTACTTATCATCATTGAAGATCTGCCAATGATCCCAATTATCAGGCACATTGGGTCTACAGATTAATTCAATGATGTATTTATCTTGACCAAAGTCAAGATGAGGAACCAACAAAGTAGCTGAAACAACAAGGGAATTAGCTCTATCATTGTACTCACGAGTTACAACTGAGATACTAAAAGAATCAAAATCTTCAATATTTTCCCACACCAAATTCCGGTAATGCTTGAGTCTATCATTCTTATTTTGATATATATTTCTCACTTGAAAAACTATTAACTTCACATCACCCTGAGCGTGAAGATTTATGATTCCTCTTTTCAATGCAACACTCAACCCTAACAAAAGCAACTCATATTCAGTTGTATTGTTAGTATTAGCAAACTGCAACTTGAAAGAGTAGGGGGAGATCTCTCCCTTAGGAGATACAATAACTACACCAGCTCCAGATCCATTTGTAGCGCAGCTACCATCAAATTCAAGAGTCCAAACATTATTCAAACTATTGTTTTCATTAGAATGACCAGTACTACCTTTTTTTCTAGGACGGATGCATCATCAGAAGAAAACCTATCGTCTTCTTCCATAGGGGAAGATGAACTTTCTTCTTGTATAGGAGAAGGCTGAAATTCTTCTACTTGAGTATGCAATTGAGCATTTCCATCAGCAGCATAAGATGAAACATCTTCAACCAAGACAAATGAATTAGAAGATTCTACTTCTGATTGCTAATCCTCTTCAGCATCTGCAAATCTTTCACTGGCTAAAAGCAGTGAGATATCAGAATTACTAGAAGGCCAATCTTCACAAAACTCTGAGATTTCATCTATGTGAAGATAATAATTCCCAGAACTAGCAAATTCAAAAAGAATCTAGGCACGGGGATCATTAGATTTGACAAGTGTGTATTTAGTCTCTCTTTCAGGGACTAATTTCTACACTATACCTTTAACAGGCATTCTTGCTTCGGTCATATCCATGTTGAGTTCACCTCTGAAATCCTTGCAAAAATTTTGACCAAGTAACATTTCATATGATGTGGGAATGTTAGCTACTAAGACAATCATCTTTGTTTTCTTTTCTGGAAAAGCTGCAATTGCAAATTGATCATCCTTGATTTACCCAATAAGAGGCACTTGTTTATTTTCCATTAAATACCAATGACCAAAAGTTTTGGTCAAAGTCGGTCCCAAAGCTTGTGCAACTTTAGCAAGCATGACATTATTAGAAGCACCAGAATCCAAGTCACAATTGCTCAACTGGAAACCATTGATCAGCAAGGAGATATAAAAAAGGTTCTATTTTTCCTTGGGTAGTAGATGGAATGGTCACCAAATGAATGGCCAAATTCTTGGGTTCTTGAGGGGTAGTATTTTCAAGTATAGGATGAGTTTCCTTACTTTAAACAAAATTAGCTAGCCTATCAAATTGATCAGGATTAGCTTCTAAGTACTCCACTTCGGACATTTGAATTTTGGTCTTCCTAGCATGATCAATAATGTCAAAAGCTTGAAACGAACCAGCTAGAGAGTAATGAACATTGTCCGATTGTGGTTTGGGGTTAAGCATACTGGGATTGGGATCAATAGAAGAAGCAAAAGGAGGATTATTGTTACTTACTTGACTTTTTGTTGTATCCTTTGAAACATAGGGCAGTGGTGTTCCCCTTTTAGCAATAGTAATAGGTAAATGTGATTCACTTCCAACTTTCGCGGCCTCATCCTATTGAGCCAACCAAGTCTGAGATCCTGTCATTACAACAAATGCTTGACTATGAGTCCTTTCGGCAACAACAAAGTCATCATAGTGCATATAATGTATAATAGAGTCACTAGTTACATCTTCTTCTTCTTGATGAGAAAGAGCAACATCATCAGACTGATAATCAAAATAAGAAGACTCATTTTGATCCGTCTCATAATAACCAACTGTTGCCTTGGAAGGAGGAGGTTCAAGCGTGAGCCTCTCAGGAGGAGGTGGTATCTTGGATTGATTCTTAGCAGCATAACTGGTAGCAACGTTAGGATATGTCCATCTTGGGATATCCTTGCATGGTGTAGGATAGGAATTCTAGGATATCTGCTTCTTCAAAGCAAGAAGTTCATTTGCTAATTTCTTTACCATTGGGTCAGTAGAACCAGAAGATGAATTTTCAACATGTGAACCTCCTTTAGATCGATTAGAATCCCTTTTGATTTTACCAGCTATGATCAAATTTTCCTCAAACTCAATAGACATTGATTGAGTAGCAACTAAATTAGTAGGAGATGCTCACCGCAAGAGGAAACTAACCTCCAGTAACTGAGTATTGATGAAAAAGCACTTGAGATTCTCAAGAGTAGGATGAGAATTGATAGGAATTCTATTTGCTAAGTTATTGAACTTAGCAATGAATTCACGCATGCCTTCGTGGGTATCTTTCTTCATTTGGGTCAACTGAGCCAGCAAGGCATGTTCATCTTCTATAGGCTTGAAATGTTCCTCAAACTTATCTCTCAACGAGTTCCAGGAAACAATTGAACCAGTAGTAAGATTGAAAAACCAATCGGTTGCAATACCTTAGAGAGTCTCTATGAATAAGCGAATAGATACATCTTGATGCTCAACTTCAAGAACACTAAATGCCATATAAAAATATTTGACATGTTCATCAGGATGTTACTTTCCATCTTCATATAACTTGGGAATATTTTTCTGGGAACCTTGTGGAAGTGCATGAAGAGGTGGGGTTAAGGCTAAAGGACCAAAAGTTGCTCCCCATGAATTGGGAGGAGGAGGCAGAGGAGGATTAGCCATATTGGATAATGAAGATATTAGTGGTTTGAAAAAGAAAGGAGAATTTTCACTTGGGATGGACTTCTTTTTCTTTGACGAAGGATAACTTGTAGTTCATGTAAGAGAAGATGTACTAGTGGGTAAATGAAATCTAGCTCGTTTAGCAGGAGATATTTCTTCAGAATGTTCACCTCTCCTCCGATGAACGTAAACACACAAACCATCCAGTTTTAAAAAATCTAGAAAACCAAAGTGATAAAGGAAATATAAGAAAGACACTAGACTTCAAACGAAAGTGTGAGGCTTTCGAATGCATTCGTGTCCCTAGCAGAGTCACCAAAAACTGTTGGTTGAAAATTTTGTACACTTGGGGAAATATACAAAATTGTGGTTTCCACCACAATGTGTGAGTAAAACTCTCCTAATTAAGGGAAGGCTCCCCATATCTAACTACAACTTTAAAAACAAAATAGGACGGGACAACATTCTTTCTTCTTTTTTCAAGAAAGACAATATCCTTTTCTCTTCACAGAAAAGTGATAGCGATTTGATATAAAATAGAAGTAACAACTTTTGAAATGAAATGAGAGAAAGAAAAATGAAGTTTCATGAAAGCTCAAATACTTCCATCACTTTCTTCAGGACGGGACATCAATATCAATCTCAAAGTCTTGATTATGTGAAGTCCTATCTACCCTTTTCTATACTACCTCTATTAAGAACAAATTAAAACAACACAAAGACTGAAATACCTTATTCTTTCTACGCAAGGCAGTAAGAAGAAGTGTGAGCTCAAAGACTCATAAATTTTTCTAATAAAAATCTAAATAATTCTAAACTCTATTTAAGAACAAGTGTAAGCACAAAGTCTTACTGCTCTTTCCCAATAGAATTTCTACTTTAACCAAGTTAATCTCTAATATTTGTAGCTCAAAGACTGCAAATAAGATTTGATTAAGTTCTCAAAGAAACACTTGCAAGAAAGGAAATATGGAACACAAACTCAAGAATGTAGCACAAATACTCAAAGATTGAGAAATTTTCTTCTATTCCTTTCAATTCTTCAATTTACACATAAAAGCTCAAAGACTTCTTTGTTGCAAATTTGGCAGAGTTTTTGCTTGCTTTCTAAAACATAAAGATTTTAATAGACCCCCTCAATTATTTATAGGAGAGGATTCATGAGAAAAATGTGGGAGGATCCCAACTAACTTGAGAAATTATCTCAACCACCAAGACTTATTCGATAACTAACTATGACGTATTCCAACTATAGTCCTAACTGAGAACAACTTGTAATTCTCTTACATGTAACTACAAAAATACAAGTAATGACTTAACTTGCAATATACAAAAAAAAAATTACATGTAAGATCTCAAAATAAAAACTACAACTAAGAGATTACAATTCTGGAAAAATGCAACTAAGTGTTGAAAAACACTTAAGTTACAGTGTCTGAAGACATGAATCCTTCAAACTTGTGGATGATAGTTTGTATCTCATCAGGATTTGGTTCGTGGGTGTTCTTGGCAACAACCATGGTCTTTACGATGGTATCATGGCATCAGAGGATAATAGAGTTGTTCTTCTCCAAGATGGACTAAATTTCATGCAAAAAGATTTGGTGTTTCATCAAAATCTGAATTGAAGCAGCTAATAATTGTTTGCTCCTCCATTCGTTATGAATCCTCATCTGTAAATCTGCAATAACTTCTTCTTCTGGTATCAGCTCTCCATCCTGACTCATTATGTTGCAAGAGGCCTTCTCACAATGAGAAACAATATCTTGTAAAAATTCACCCCTTAATCTCATTGCATTATCAATCTCCTCAATGAGGTATTTAATAACAAGGGCCTTATTTTCCAGAAGCTCTTTGAATTCCAAGTACATGACCTTGCAAGGGATAATGGCATGCTCCTGAAGAACACTCAACTGTTGTTGGGGCATGGTGCGCCAAATTGTCAAACTACCTTCAACACTTTCCAGATTCTTTTTGAAAGTGTCAGAGGTATGATTCAATTTCTCTTCGATGCTCTCCAACTTAGACATCATTTGAAAAATTTCTTTTATCACTTATGCACATAGATCATGAAGTTGATCAACCTAGGAATCCAATGCTTGTACTTTCTTAGAATCCCTATCAAATCCACGAATTGATTCTTGGGAACCAGAAGAACTTGTGGGATTACTCCCTTTAATAACAGGTTTTGTAATTTTATGAACAACTGCCACAAGTTGTCGGTTTTCCTCTTCTAGCTTATCTTTCTTGGCTAGAAGTTCATCATATCGCCATACTAGTGAGGCTACAGAATACTGGGCATCATGTTTAACCACCACATGTGTTTTCTTACCCAATTCCATCCTTGTGACCTTGTAATCAGCAGTTGATATGTCTTCAAGTGGCTTATCTACTAAAGGTTCAACAATTTCAGCTACCTTCAACTTCTTGTTGTCAACAGTTACTCTGCAGATAGTCTTGGCCTTTTTAGCAACCTTGGGCCTAGACTATTTCAGTTGTTGATAATCAAAGGCATCAGGTGAGATTTCTTGTTTCTTCCTTTTTGGGGTAAAAGAACTAAGCCACGGAGGTAAAGTCATCAAATCTCCTTCAATAACAGTTGCGAGTAGAGGAGAAGCATTTTCCAGTTTGAACAACTGTGGTCACACTGGGGGAAGTATCTGTCTGAATGGCAACCATGGTTTGCTCGATAGCCAAAGGACATGAAATCTACTTCATCAACTCCTCAAAGCTGGAAGTAGAGGTATCAATCTCCAATAGATGAATGTATGCATGAGCATCCTGGAATATTTCTAGTAGGCTTTCTTGTTGATGATCCATAGAGGGCTCAATTGTTGAAATAGGGACAAAATTTTGAGGATACTCCTCCACCACTATGTCAGGAGGAGATAGAGGCAAATCCATAGAGACTGAAGAGGGAATCGCATGAGGTGATTCTAAAGCTAGAGATCTAGGAGCATCGTCTCATTATTGTCCTTCTTTTGGATCATCAGGATCACTCACATGAATGTGAAGTCGAGACTTCTCTTTCCCACGAATTGATGCCTCTTTAGGAGGAAGTATTGTTGCTCGAATAACCCGCAATTTGATCCTTGTGCCTGAAGATGATGCACCTTCCTTGTTGTCAATCTTACTCTTAGACTTATGTCCAAGAGGCCCCGTAGAGTCATCTTCTTTTCCAACCTTGATTTTAATGAGTCTAACACCATTACTTTTCAGCCAAGCGTTGGTGTTAGCCAAGATAGGCTGAAATCTCTCAAGAATGGATGTGGACTCCTTGTGCGACCATTGGATTAAAGGAAGTGGATCTTCCTCAACCCTTTGTGAAATATATTAGGGATCAAGTACATGCCCATCATCAATCATCCCTTGTAGACTATCCACCAAGTTCAAATCAATAACCTGCTCAACAGTAAGCCTATAGTAATCCATCTTGAGAACCTCTACTTCTGTTCGGAGATCTACCCAGATATCCTCAATACGATGTACATGCAAGAAGGATTTTTTGATCTTTTCCTTCATACTCCGGTAATAAAAAACCAGCCCTGGACTTAAACCTTTTGAGTTTAATTTCCTACATTTCAGTCTCCATGGCCTTGGCTTTGATAGATGTGACAAGAGAATATCGGTCGATTTTCAATGTGTTTGTTGTGGAAATCCCCATTCCAACCTTATGTCTCATAGACTGATGAGCATGCACAACCATGATTTCTCTTCCCAACTCCATAAGAATGATCTTATCAGTTGGGTACCTTGGAAGCATGTACGGCTGCCCACTATAGCATCTGACTCTCATATAGGTGAAGGTCGGGAATTAAAGAAACAAGCACCCATACTCATTCACTCTTTCCCATGCCTCATCTGATAGCCTTCTATTCTTTAGAGTCTTGTCAAACTGGCACATGAAGTAGCCAAAGAATGCATCATGAACACTCCTGAAATGCAGTCTATTAGGTCTCAAAGGCAACTAGTCATAATATTCCCATACTGGTATAAGCAAGCGATCACCCTTGGTTGAAAGACCAGGCGACCAAATATGATTTCATGTAGAAAGTCATGGTGGAAGGGTCTGGTGCAAGTTGCTCACCCAAGGTATCACTAATGACTTATCCCCATTATATGTGATGGGATTTCCTTATGAACATGATGAACTGGTACATCCATGGCTCAAAAACATTAGAATATTCAAGACCCATCATCCTGTTGAGGAGAGTTATGATGTCCCCAATCTCCCATTTGAAGTCACAACAATACAACTTGGCCCACCTTGAGAAAGCGGCTCGTGGATCATAGATCCACCTGTTAATATGACGTTTGTAGTCTTTCTCCCTTTTCACATAGTACTCAGTTGCACTACATTTGTAAATCTCCATATAAACAAGTGTTGGTGGTATTCTGAAGACTTTCTCAATGGTATCAACATCGAGGTGAATAATTACCTCACCATCATCATTTCTGATGGTTCTCATGCCCCTGTCAAAGTGATGAGCGCAAGCAAAGACAAATTTAGGTTCTAAGGCAGCCACTGGGAAGGAAGATGCATCATGAATATGGTTGTCCAACAACCGCTGCATATTGCTATCCTTCGGATCCTCCACCCTCTTGACAAATTTTGACATGTCCACTTGCCCTATCTCTATATCTTTTATGCAATCCAAAGGACAAAAGACTTGCGAAGGTGAAACTTCATTCTGATATTTGTCATATTTATACTTCATCTTCTTTGGAATTCGAGATGACGACAAATATGACATTGAAGAACAACCTGATATACTGCGATGAAGACTTAAAAGTGTTAAGGTAACATCATAATTAGTTGCAACTAACATTTTTCTTTCTTCAAATGGAAAGAACTCCAACCCTTGCACTTCACAATTTTGTGAGAGAAAGATGGGAAATAAATGGGAATACTAGGAATCTTGACTTTGACCAATTTCGGATCTTGGGGAAATTTTTGCAAGTATAGAAGTTGGGAAGAGCATACATGCAATCTTATTTTTAAAACCCGAATGCAATTATACTTGCAAAATGGTAAATGGAGAAATGAGTGAAAAATGAGAATTAGACTTGCGGGAAATGACATGAATGGAAAGTACAGATATAGGTGATATGGATGGATAAAAATGGGAAGATTTTGGGAATGTCATTTTCATGAGAATGGGAAGAACTTGGGACATGCAATCCGGTTCTAAAAACCCAATTTTGGAAGGATGGGTATTTTTCATTTTTACAACTTGGAATTTCAACCAAAAATGGTTAAATTCATTTAACCATATGGGAAGAACAATTAGTTTCATCCAACTTGTAATCGGGATTTAAAATCCCAATTACAAGTAAAGAGGGAGAATGGGAAGAACTTGGGACATGCAATCCGGTTCTAAAAACCCGATTTTGGAAGGATGGGTATTTTTCATTTTTGCAACTTGGAATTTCAACCAAAAATGGTTAAATTCATTTAACCATAAGGGAAGAACAATTAGTTTCATCCAACTTGTAATCGGGATTTAAAATCCTGATTACAAGTAAAGAGGGAAAATGGGGAAGAACAATGCAATGGACAAATTGCTTTGCAAAGGGGAAAATCTCTTTCACAAAACCAATTTTTGGGGCAAAACATATATACAAATTTACAACTAGAAAGGAAAAACAAGAAAACAAGAAAATGAAACAAGAAAAGAAAAGAAATCATACCTTGTTTCAATCTAAAAATGCCTCTTCAAAAGATGATCAATCTTTGAAAGAAGAAATAAGAGCTCTTAAATAGAGATTAACCGCATTCCAAAACCCTAGCCACGGTTTTACTAAAATGCCATAAGCAGAAAAAATGTGACACTAAATGCAAATAAAATGGCACAAGAAGTGGCCAAATCACCTTCCAACTTCAACGCCTAGGTATGAAAAGAAAAAATGCCTTAGGATATTGCAACTTCATGGAGTTTGAATCCCCCAAAATGTGGATTCAAAGAACCACGTTGTAGGCGTTTTAGCAGAAAATCAGCAAACAAAAACCCCCAAATGGTGTGAAAGATGTTTGCAATTGCATGAAAATGGGGAAGAATCCCAAAAGCCTTGCATCTCCCAACAAATTTCCACAAAAAATGCTTCCAAATTCAATAAAAATGCCTTCCTATAGCTGGTCGGGTTTTGGAGAGAGGAATGCAAGTTTAATTTTACATGCAAATAGAGAAAATCGGGTTTTATTTCCCATAGAGCAAGTTGTAATTGTCACTTTATCCTCAACAAGGAAAAATCGGGTTTTAGAAATGAAATTACAAGTTCAAAATTCCTCAATTTGCACTTTATGGAGAAAATCGAGTTTTTTTGGGCAAAATAGCAAGTTTTAAATGTCACTTTATATCATTTCTAGGCAAAATCAGGTTTTGGAGAGAGATGTGCAAGTTAAAAATTACTTGTAAGGGGAAAATAAAATCCCTACAACAATTTTTAATAAATTAACACATGTAGTAGGGGTTTAAAATTCCTATTACAAGCAAAAGACATTAAAATAGGGGTTTTATAAAAGAATTACAGGTTAACTTGTAACTTATCCAAAAAATCCCTATTATAACTTAAAAAGCCAAAAAGCATCAAGGGGGGAATAAAAAGAAAGTTACAAGTTCTTTTTTTCAATAAAGTGCACTTGTAATTAGCCAAAAATTTACCTACAAAGACCAAAACAAAGGAAATCATTAAAACTTGTTTTTCAAGGAAAATTTTCCACCTGGAGTCGAGAAGAAAAAACCCAAAATTGAAGGAAAGACATAGCAAACGAACCCAGAATGTGACGAAAATTGAAACGTGGTTCCAGGATGGACTGAGGATTAATTCAATCCAAGAATTAGGTGAAATTTGGCCTCGAGAAGCATGCAATAAAGTAAAATTTTCATTTTTTGACAAAACATAGTATGTAATGGTCTTTTATTTTTGAAAACATATACATATACACACACACAAATATATATATATATATATATATATATCCAGAATAGATTTTAGAAGTTGCCCAAGGAGATAATAAAGCAAAAATCAAAATAGATCTTCGCTAAGCATTCCCATGATGGAAAGGAATGAAAAGTGGAACACACAATGAAACAACAACGCGTTATCCAAACGTTGCAATCACTGAACTAAAAGATAGAGCATTTGGGATTAACTAGATCAGGAAAGAACATGGTCAAAAACACAATTTCAGAGCTCATCAACATGTGCCAAATTAGAATAGCAAAGATACATGCATGAGAAACATAAATCTAGAAGCACACCAAGAGAATTAAAGACGCAAATCTCTACAAACTCTGTCGAACAATCATTATCATTACTACATAGACTTCTGGATATGTTCACCTTCTAGACCACCAAACCATGAAAGAAGAATCTTGGGGAAATATCCAACATTGTGCCAACACATCAAGAATATATTTGCAATAAGTCGAAACATCCAAAGAAAAAACCAAACACGGAAATAGAATCAAAATTTTGACACCAATGACAACCATACTGATACATCAATTAGCTTCACATTTGCAACAATTCCCCCCTTTGTCATTAATGGGAACATTCATCAACAACAAACAATTTCGCCAACAACATGTTCAACAAAACTTCCAAAAAAACTTCTCCCCCTTAGAAAGAAAAACTATGTACTTCCAAACATCTCTCTAACTTCTCAAGCACAAATTTCCCAAACTTCTCATATACTTCTCAAACTTCTCCCCCTTTGACATCAAGGCCAAACATTATCTCAATTCAGAATTCACACAACTCACCCTTAGAGGAAGCCCCAAACATTAGCTCTGATTGAGACATGCATGAAATATCCTGGACTAATGCACTACCAAATGCACTTAGTTCAAACTAGGAAGGGGACTAACCCCTAACATTTGTCAGAGATACTCAAAAGTATGTTTGCACAACATCTTTATAAAGATATCTGCAACTTTCTCTTTGGTAGGAACATATTCAAGTTTCACTTCATTGCCCAATACTTTTTACCTCAAGAAATGACACCGAATAGAAATATATTTTGTTCTAGAATGCAAAACGGGGTTCATAAAGATATTGATTGTAGTTCTATTACCACACATGATTGAGATAGGTTCATCAAACAATACATCAATATCCTTCAATGTTTGTTTCATCCAAAGTACCTAAGTGCAACATGAAGCAGTTGCAATGTACTCATCTTTCATGATTAATAAAGATACATAATCCTACTTCTTACTTAATAATGCAACTCACCAGGAGCAAAGGAAAAATGGTCCACCATTTGTACTCTTCCTATCATCAATACTTCTTGCCCAATCTGCATTAGTATAAACTTTCAAAGTAAAGTTTGATCCCCTTGGATACCACATTCCAAAATCTTGTGTTCCTTTCAAGTATCTAAATATTCTTTTTACTGCAACAACATAATACTCTTTCGCTTCTTGTTGAAATATTGTTGCAAGACAAACAACATACATGATATTTGGTCTTATAGCAGTTATGCATAACAATCCTTCAATCATTGATCTATACTTGCTTGCATTAGCCTTAGAATATTTATCGTCATTAGTCAACTTGCATCTAGTAATCAAGGCAGTACATACTAGTTTGGATTCTCTAATCCAAACTTTTTCATCAATTCTCTAACATATTTTGACTAAGAAATAAAATTTCCTTTACTATTTTGATTCACTTGCAATCCAAGAAAGAAATTCAACTCACCAGTCATAGACATTTCAAATTCCTTCTGCATTTCACTAGAAAACTCTTTTCACATATCATCATTGCCTCCAAAAATTATGCCATCCACATATATAATAATAATTAAAATCTTACTTGATTCAACTTTGAAGTAAATATTATTGTCAGCAAACCCTTTTTGAAAATCTTGATTCAGTAGATACTTATCTTACCTTCCATACTAGGTTCTAGGTGCTTGCTTCGATCCATACAATGTCTTCTTCAATTTACAAACAACATCTGGATCATCTGACAACTTGAATCCTTCCAGTTTCTCAATGTAGACTTTTTTCAATTCTCCATTTAGAAATGTTGACTTCATATCCATTTGATAGACTTTGAAGTTCTTATATGTTGCAAAAATCATAAACATACTTGTTGGACATTACTGCTGCTAGGATATGTTGTTGTCATTGATGTCAACATATTCTTGAGATTTATTGCTCTAGTGATTGTAGATTGGCTCATTAAGATTATGGTTTGTTGTGTGGAGTATCTATACTGTCATTATATCTTTCTGTATTGGTTTCAGTGATCTAAAAAGCTTAATTGATCATTCATATGATCCCATTTGTAGTTTATTTTTTTGATCAGTTCTTTGCAGAGTTCATTTTTTCCTCCGGTATATTCGGGTGTGATCAGATCTGTTGGCATTTGATCATTTGATCTTAACTGGTAATTGTTTGTTTGCTTGATGCAACCTCTACATGACTGTTTTGTAAAGAGATTAGATTGTTGTATGATGAATATGTTGTATGTTGTCATTGATGGAAACTATGTATCTACAGTCATCTGAGTCTCACTTTTCAACTGGTAAAAAGAGAGAGTTTTTATCAGAACCGGTAATTAGGACTTTAATCAGTAAAAGACAAACAAAATAATATTCTGACAACCGGTACAACAAATTTATGAAGAATGAGATGATGCAGTTTTGTAGCAGCAAAGAAGACTGGTAGATGAAGTTATGTTTGTGACTACATGTGCAAATTCGATCAGGTGAATGAGATCTGATTGATAGAGAAGGTATTCTGATGGACATTCAACCGGTAGTGATGAAAATCACTCAGATCAGTAAAACGGCACAGAACTTGATTTGTTATGTTGATGGCCAACATAAGTAAGGCATGCAATGCAATATTGTCTAGATTCATTGAACTTAGGGAATTGTTCCAAGGTTCTAGCCGACCTAATAATGTTTTTAAGATGTGTGATGATGTATGAGGGTATATATGTGTATGAGCTTGAATGTGTAAGAGATTATTAGTGAATTTCATCTTTCTGATAGTGTGGTGACCAGAGGAGTTCTAAGATGAATTATATGTGATGTTTTAATGTTTTGAAATAGATCTTATCAGACATTGATGGTGTTATACTAAGATCATTTTAACTTGTCTTCCTAACAGTTGCAGCAATAAAATCCTCTCACAAGGTCACTCCTAACAGGGTGCAGTCAGATCCTAATAGGTCTGATCATTAAATAATCTAACCATGTGACACATTAACTTGTGTTTACAAATCCTAGTAGCGTGGGTAGCTCCTAATAGGGCTGGTCCTCATAGGCCTTATTGTATAGATCTCAACCAAGCTTAGACACTCCTAACAGGGTGTGCCCCTAACTGGTCAAATCCCTATACTGCAGATAGTGGATCTTTGTTGGTACTAACTCCCACCATGGTTTTTCCCATTTGGGTCTTCCACGTATAACCTCTTGTGTCATGTGGTTTATACTTTATGTGGTGATTGCTTACTTGGTGTTATTTCTTATATGCCTATTCGATTTTAAGTTGGTAAAATTTATAATCAAATTTGTATTGGTTTTACTTGCATTGATTCACCCCCCCTCTCAGTGCCTTATAAGTTCATCAATTGGTATTAGAGCCAAACTTTCTTAAGGCTTAATTGCTTGGAAGGGATCTCTAATCCTAATGAAAATATGGGAGAAGGAATGATTTGTAGAGAGATGGCTAGGGAACTTTCTGAAACCAAGGAAGATCTAGAAACCCTAAGAGAAAAGTATAAGACATCACTAGCTAAAAGGAAAGAATTGACCGAGCAATTGTTGGAGATCAATGAAAGAAACTCTTGTGATTGAGCAAACATAGTTGCATTGGTTGAGGAAGTGGAAAAACTAAATGGTGAGAAAATGAACCTGAGGAGACAACTTGAAGCCCTTACAATCCGGATGAGTCAAGAACTTGAAGCTAGGAGCGCAACTAAAGACAAGATCAAAGAGAAAGATCATGAGATCTTTAAGATAGATCAAGAGAATGGAACTCTTTATACACACTAGCATGAGGAGAAAGAAGAGAAAGAAGAAATCAAAGTAGATATTTATATGGAAATGTCTCTTTGAGAGACTCTTATGAAGCAGAATGTAGATCTTACTAAAGAGATTTCAGAAGATAATGAGAAGCTTGCAAAATTCAACAAGATTTCTACCATGTTGGATGAACAGATCCAATCTCAGAGGATGAATGGTGATACATCAGGGTTAGAATACAATACATTTGAGAAAGGAGAACCTTTTGGTACCGAGAGCAACATGCATGAAGGTAAAATAACTCCTAACACTCAGAAACTTACTGGTAAGAAAGCTTACAAACCTATTTGTTTTAATTGTCATAAACCAGGACATGCTGCTAATGTTTGTAGAAGAAGATCTAATGCTAATACTGGCTATAGACCTAATACTAGATATGTGCATATAAAATTTGAAGGTTATTTTTATACATGCAACATGTATGGGCATAGATCTATCGAATGCAGGTATGGAGCTAATAATCCAACACCTCATATGAATCCAAGATCTATTGGTGATTGCAGAAGGAATTCCAATGACCGAAGAAGTGCTAATTGACAAAGACCCTATGTTAACAAGTCTAGTCCTTATGAAATGGAGAAAAGAATCAATGTGATTTGTTCAATCTGTAACAATTATGGACATGTGGCAATGAACTACAGAAGAAGGATAGGTAGAGGCAATGCAAGACCGTAGAGAGAATTTGGAATGGCATGTTATCATTGTAATAAATTGGGACACATCGCTATGTTTTGCAGAACACAAAAGAACCAACCGGTGAATCATTCTACAAACTGGAAAGGAAAGAAAAAAATTGATATTGAAGCTTCCAGAGCTAAGATGGATAGAATCTGGAAGAAGAAGAGTGATGAAAAACCATGTGAGGAATCAAATTCTTCACCTAGTGTGGAGAATCCATCACCGACAAACTAAGTTGTTTCTACAACTTGGGGTGAGCATAATGTCAAATCTTGAGATGAACCCCTGGATGAAGTATTAAAAGTTAAATATGCATATTTTGATGCATTTTGATGTTTATAAGTCTTTTTGAATCATAACCAGTAATTAACATTCATTTTAGCAACCGGTAATATGCTTAAGAGTGTTTTAAGGCATTTTAGGGTTTTGTCGGTTAAAGCATTTAATGCGGTAGATAGAAAGCAAATAAAAAGAACATTTTGAATTTCATTTTTCACATTGCGGTCTTGAGAGCATTTGGAAAGCAAGAAAAGAAGAGAAAGTTTGTGATTGCAGCATTCAGCGTGTTTATCATAGAACTGAGGTGATCAGAAGAACATTTCGTATCGGTGAACAGTATTGAAGGTTTTGATGGTGTGAAACCCTAGTTTAGAAGAAGGAAAGGTATTTACCAATAAATCTTACTCTTTGCTTCAAAATTTTGCATTTTTTCAAATTAGAAGAAATAGACCCTCTCAGTGCCCTATCTAGTGTACTATATGGAGTTTTTCATGTTGAAGATGTCAGATCATTTTATCATTGCAAACTGGAGGAAATGGGTGTATCATTTATTCATGACCAATATAAATCATTGTGTGATAACAAGGGCATACTGAAAGAAAAATTTAAGAATATCGCTAAGAAAGGGTTCCATCATTCAATCAACTTCATTAATGACTTTGATAATGAGTTAGTTAGATTTGTTTTGAGTCAGATTCATGATCAATTTGTGTAACTGGATCGACCACATAAAATAACCAAGGAAGTCATCCATGCAGTAACTAGATTTTGCTCAATCGGTGAAGACCCCTACTCAGATCAGTACCCAATGATGTGGAGAAGTTGACAGGATCACAATGGAATGGTAGAACCATGACAGTAAACAACATCAACAATCCAACTGTGAAATATGCCTCTATGGTGATTGGGTATAGGATTTACTATTCAAGCAGAATGAACAGCATACCGGTAGCAACTTTTCATATTGCCTACCGGATGGTAAAAGAGAACATTGATTATGATTTGGTTGAGGCACTAAGAAGCCAATTGATGGTGAATCTAGAAGCTGTGAAGAAAGACAAGAAGTTGAGATTCAAATTTGGTCAAATTGATTTTATGTTTATTCTTCTATTTTCAAAACTATTTCCCTGGTATTGGAGATGTTCAATGGATTGAAGGTACCCCCGCACTACTACAAATGAAGAACAACATTAGGATGTTGAAGGATAATTTTGATAATATTTGGTGGGGCTACTTCAAGGAGTTTCAAAACAAAATTCATGCTAGAGAGCGTATACCGACAGAAGTAGTTAATTGGTATGAGAAAATAATTTGTTTCATGGTGGATACAGATAATTGTATGATGGAAGCAGTTGTCCCTAGAACCACATGGGTATTAACTATGGGGTATGAGGTAGACAAAGATCTAATTACTACTTATGTTGATCATCTATTAGAGCAACTAGTGGATACCACTGCAGAGAGATTTGGGACATACAAAGAAACATCACTACAAGTCCACTCTGAGCTGTAGAGACCAATGATTGCAAAGAAGATAAGGAAGGAGTTAGAAGCATTTGCTGAGCAAGCGGGATTTACAAAAGAGTCGATAGCAATAGCTAGGGCAAAGCACGTAGCGAAGCAAGGTGAAACATCTAGTGTACCTATCGGTATCCCTACCGGTAAGACTAGAGCTGCAAAAGCCAAAGCAGCAGAAATGAAGATGGAAGAAGAAATCAAAGAGAAACTGGTTGAATCAAAAAGAGGTAAACCATCTAAAATTCAGTTCTAGAGAAAGCAAAAAATTGTTTATCCACCTATTGCACCAGTACAAACCAGAAAGAGGAAGAAGCAACAAGCCCACAAACTAGGAAATGATGAAGAGGATACTAAATCAGACAAGGATAAAAGAGCTCTTAGAGAAAGTGTTAAGAAGCCTACGACAACTGGTAAAGGAAAATCACCTAAGAAACCATTTGCATTAGAAGACTTTTTCAATAGGATGGTCCAAATAATTAAGGATTATGGGATATACAAATGTTTGAACACATTGTTTATTCATCTATCTGAAAGTTAACAAAGGGAGATTGAAGATGCAGTCATCTTCAGTATGAATAAATTTAGTAGAGCCCTCATTGAGCTACAAGGGTAGATTCCAAATTATACATATAACTTAATTGATGCAAGGTGGCAAGCTGCCATTAGCCAAGATAAAGAATTCATTGATTATATCTTTAAGCACATGCAACCGGAAGCAAGTGAAGAGGATATTGAAGCAATAAATATTAATGTAAAAGCATCATTCATATCCAAAAAGAGATTAACAAGAATGTTAATAGGAGAGACCGAATCAGTCCAGAAGGAGACTAAGATCTTGATCAAGATGGCTTTAGGTCTCATCCCAGATGAAGAAGAGGAAAAACAAGTTGAGGAAGATAGTAATGAAAACTTCAAGGCAGAATAACTTCCCAAAGGTGTTAAGATCACAAATTTTGAACCAGATAACAAGTATATGCAAGATGATCCTATTGAAACTAAACCGGAGATCATTCCCGATGATAACACTAGAGACAATATTGACAATGTTGATAATATAGATGTATTTGATGTTGATGTTTAGATCTTTGAACATAATGAGCAGATAGAGGAACAAGTGGAGAAGAAAACTAAAGAAAAGAGCTCTGATGAGCCACCGGTGAACACACAACCTAATGATAAATTCCATTGGTAAGTGTAAATATAAATATTGATGACAGTCAAAAGGAAAAGACTGATGAAAAGAAGGATGAGGAAGCACCGGTGAATGAATAAAATGTGGAAACTCAACCACCACTAGTCAAGGACACCACTAAAGAAGAGAAACAAAAGAAGATAACACCGAGAAGGAGAATACAGAGAAAGAAAAGGTAGAGAAAAATAAGACAAAGGAGAAGAAAATAATTGATGATGATGATGACAAATCGGTTAGTATTAAAGGACCTATTGATATGGGCAATCTGAGTTATTCTCAATTGATAGAGATTGCAACAACAATGCAATCCAAAGCTCAAAAGAAGAGAATGAAGCAACAACAGAGAGAGGAAGAAATAATAAGGACAACAGTTGATATTTTGTCTAGTCTCCTACCAGAGATTAATACAAAAAGTTTTGTTACTCCCATTGACAAACTTGGATAGTTGGTTACCGATGTCAGAGATCAACTCAAGACTTTCGAAGATACAGCATGCATATCAGTTGAAAAGGACTACACGAAGAAAAGGACAGAACAATTGATGTCTGAGATAGATAAAGGTAAGGTATCACTCATGGTTAATAAAGACTTGTTAAAGAATGGACTAGAAACCGAAGGAAAGATTTTGGCTACTGTTTCAAAATTTTCACTATTTTGTGCCGACTTCAAGGAGAGAAAAGGGAAGATGTTGAGAAAGAACTTGAAATCTTGAGCGAAACATTTAGACCATCGAATGACTCAACTATTCATTTTGGTAGATCAGTTGTAGAACTCCATCACAAACTTGAGGTGAATGAACATGAGCAGGTCAAATGGGTAAGATCATTGAAGGAGCTCCAGACTCAACTGATTCCTAATGTGGAAATTTTACAACGAGCATACAAGGACTCGGAGGCTATTTTGGCTACACCTGAGATGAGCACAGTTGATGCAATGGGGAATTAGTAGGGTAGATAAAGACACATGTTGAGATTATTGATAATTGTTAGAGACATGGGATAATGATCTAAAACAGTTGAAGTTTCATTTCAGTGACGTTTTTTTTTAAATTATTTGTAAAGACTTTATGAATCTTATATCTATATTTTCTCTAATGCAAATTTTGATGTAAAACATATATATCTTTCATGTATTTTACTTCTTTATTTGGCATTGTTCTCAAAGGGGGAGTAATAGTTAAGAGTCAATCAAAATTTTGCATGTAATGTCAAGGGGGAGTAATAGGAGTCTCTTTCATTTTTGTATAACTGCATGCAATTGCTAAGGGGGAGTACATGTCATGTAGTTAATTTTGTCTTGCACATTTAGTTGATAAATTTTATTTTTTTCCTAAGTATTGCCATCAATGTCAAAAGGGGAGAATATTGGCATTTGATCATTTGATCTTAACCAGTAATTGTTTGTTTGCTTGATGCAATCGATACATGTCTATTTTGTAAAGAGATTAGATTGTTGTATGATGACTATGTTGTATGTTGTCATTGATGGAAACTATGTTTCTACAGTCATCTGAGTCTCACTATTCAACCAGTAAGCAGATACAATTTTTATCAGAACCAGTAATTATGACTTTAACCTATAAAAGACAAATAGAATAATATTCTGACAACTGGTATAGGAAATTTATGAAGAATGGGATGATACGGTTTTACAACAATAAAGAAGACTGGTAGATGAACTTATGTCTATGACCACATGTGCAAATTTAATCAAGTGAATGAGATCTGATTGACAAAGTAGGTGTTCTGATGGACATTAAACCAGTAGTGATGAAAATCAATCAGATCGGTAAAAAGACAGAGAACTTGATTTTTTATGTTGGTGGCCAACATAAGTAAGGTGTACAATGCAAGATTGTCTAGATTCATTGAACCTAGGTAATTGTTCCAAGGTTCTAGCTGACCTAATAATATTTTTAAGATGTGTGAGGAGGTATGAAGGTATATATGTGTATGAGCTTGAATGTGTAAGAGATTATTTGTGAATTTTGTATTTCTGATAGTGCGGTGATCAGAGGAGTTCTAAGATGAATTATATGTGATGTTTTAATATTTTGAAGCAGATCTTATTAGATAGTGATGGTGTTAAACTAATATCATTGGAACTTGTTGTCTCCCTAATAGTTGCATCAAGAAAATCTTCTCACAAGGTCACTCCTAACAGGGTGCAGTCGGATCCTAACAGGTATGATCATTAAATCCTCTAACTAGGTGACACATTAACTTATATTTGCAAATCCCAGTAACGTGGGTAGCTCCTAACGGGGTTGGTCCTCATAGACCTTATTGTATAGCTCTTAATCGGTCTTAGACACTCTTAACAAGGTGTTCTCCTAATCAGGTGTTGTAGACCTTAACCGATCAGATCTCTATTTTGCAGATAGTGGATCTTTGTGGGTACTAACTCTCACCATGGTTTTTCCCATTTGTGTTTTCCATGTATAACCTCTTATGTCATGTGTTTTATACTTTATGTGGTGATTTATTACTTGATGTTATTTCTTATATGCTTATTCAGTTTTAAGTTGGTGAAATTGATATTCAGATTTCTATTTTTTTTACTTGCATTGATTCACTCCCCCCTCTCAGTGCCTTATAAGTTCATCAAGATCTTGAGATGAGATTTTGAGAGATTGTTTGGGATGGTCTTGTGTATCTTCATTGCAAATGGTTCATGATTTGGTGCTTTACAATTTATCTTTCATCGTGACAGTTGTTGTTGTTTGAGTGTTCTTGAGTTTCAAATGTTGATGGATGAAGGTTTGATAAGTGGTGTTGGCGCATCTGTTACTGATGATTCTAACGTGCTTGTTGGTGTTTCCTAATTATGTCATATTTGTTTTGATGATCCACATTGATCATTGTGCGATTTTTTGGTGATTTTTATGATCCGGTGATGTTCTTCGTGTTTGTGATTTTCCTGGTGGTGTAGCATGTTACGGTTGATCTTTGGTGTAATTTCCAAAGGATTTGAGCATTTGGAAATTTGATTTAGGTCCATATTCTATCATATATATCATTATATTAGTCTAGTGGTTGATCTTTGTATCATGTGATGTAATTTTTTAATTGCAAGTTGAGGGTTTAGCCAACCTTGTTGTCAAGGTTGATGAATTGTATAAATAGGTGATGTTGTCATGTAATTTTGAGAGTAGAGGTTGTGTTTGCATTATCAGAGAGTGGTGTATGTGCGAACAAGGATTCATCTTTCGGTGTGGTGTATTGATTAGAGATTGTTGTTATAGAGAAGACAAATGTGCTTAGCCGGAAATCTCATCAAGCATTGATAGATGGTATTATTGTAGTTCATTTCTTCTGGATTGTATTCTGAATCTTGTTGTAAGTCAGTGAGATTTCCCTGAGGGTTGTAGTCTTTCAGGTTATTGTATTTTGAGAAAGTGAGCTCTAGGCAGTTTTCCTGAATGCTAGTGCATTCCCCATTGTATTATTTTCACATACTATTGCAAAGTATCATCTTATTTATGGGTAGGATCCCACCATTTGTTTTTTCCTTAACCAGGTTTTCCACATCAAAATCTTGGTGTTGTGTGTTGTGTTATCAATTTGTTTATATTTGTTATTGTTGCAGTTTATCAAATTTGTATTTGTGATCAAGTTTGTAGATCTGGTGAAAGCTGATTCACCCCCCCCCCCTCTCAATTTTCCTTCATTGTTGTTGCCAACAATTGGTATCAGAGCCAAATTCTCCAGAAGAATCTTAACTGCTTGAGGAGCTTCTAGATGGAAACTGGAGGCATTATCTTTAAGAGGGAGAGTCTGAGATTTGAGGGAAGTAACTATGCTATATGGAAGAACCAAATGGAGGTGCAGTTGAGATGACTTGGAGACGATTATTGGAAGATCACAAAGATTGCCTATTTTGTTTCTTCGAATGAACCGGTTACTGCCGATGAGATCAAGGATGTTGAACATAACATTAGAGTGAAGGAAGCATTGCAACTGAGCACCCTAAGTGATTCTAAGATGACTAATGTAATAAGATTTCAAACTGCACATGAAATCTGGGAGAAGCTTGAGACCCTGTATGAAGGAGATAAACAAGTAAAAGTTGCTAAGTTGCAGACTTTGAAAGGGAAGTATGAGATATTGAAGATGGAATAAAATAAGAACATAAACTCCTTTATGGCTAAAGTGAATGATCTTGTCCTAGGTATCAGATGTGCCAATGGAACCCTTGAAGAAGATGAAATTGTTGCTAAGGAGCTGAGATCATTGCCTCCTACTTACAAACACAAGGTAGATGCTATTGATGAGAGCCAGAGTGTAACTATTGTGACAAGAGATATGTTGGTTGGAAATATTGTTTCATTTGAACTAAGCAAATTTGGTGAATCACATGGAAAGTTTCAGACAACAATTAGAGCATTTGTATCCAGAAAGCAGAAGTATGATACTAAGAATGCATAATATCTAGATATGAAAGAGAGAGAGAAGAGAGATAGAAGAGTAACAAAGAGAATTGGATGAGATTGAGGCATTTATTGCCTGGAGATTGCCTAAGGGAGCCGAAAAGTATGATGGAAAATTGCCTTTGAAATGTTTCTCTTGCAATAAGATAGGTCATTTTGCTTCTAGATGCCCAGAGAGAATGGCTAAATATGATAGGCATGATAAATTTGATAAGCATGATAGGAATGATAGATATGAGAAGCATGAGAAGTATAATAAGCCTTACAAGCCTAACCAGAATAAGCATCAAAATAATTGTTACTGTATACACCTAAAAATGGTCTGAAGATAATTAATTAAATAAGCAATTACTTAATTAATCTCTCTTCCCAATTTAATTGAATTCACTAAGCAATTTAAATAAATTCTCCCATTCATCTACCTATTAATAAATCTAAGGATTTATTTAATAGGTTCATTTCAATAATCCCCTTTGATTAATTCAAATTAATTAATTCCCCCATCAGATTCACTTCTTCTAAAGCCCCTAATTAATTAAAATAAATCAATTAATGAGTTGTTGAAATTAATTATCCTTTTCCTATTATTTGAATTTTTAAATTCAAATTCTCCTAACTTCTAACCACCTAACCTAACCACTCCTAAACCTAACCCATTCCATCTAACCTCAGGTTTGCCTAACCCCATCCTAGCTTGTACATCCTAACCACCATGTCCCCTTTCCTTGTACACTTTTCCCTCTCATGAGCAAAGCTTCTTGACACTTGTCACCAAGTGTTCCTTTCCAACCAACCCCTTTTCCTACCAACCTCCAAATGTTCCCTTTCATCCAACCTCTTCTAGAATCTTCTTGACACTTTGATAGTTCTGATACTAATTGTTAAGTACAAATGCCAAGTTGACAAGATGAGAGGGGGGGGTGAATCATACAAACTTAATCTTCCATAAAATCAATAGATTCAACCTCGATAGCTTTAATAGATATAAGTAACCAAAAGTGTAAAACATGCAAACTCATAAATAGAAAACATCACAACACATTTAACACCAGATTTAATGTGGAAACCCAAATAGGGAAAAACCACTATGGGATTTCAGAACCACTAAGAAATTTACTCTTCTAGAGTATGCTCAGTTAAAAGCAAATCCTGTAAAAGATTACAAACACATTGCTAGATGTGACCCAGTTAAGGGATTTCCCTCAAATCTGTTAGGATCTTCACCTTGTTAGAAGTGACCTTGTTAAAGGGTTTCAAACACTCAATCAGAATGTCACCTTGCTAGAGGGTTTTACAAATAAGACTGTTAAGTCCACTCGGTTGAGAGATTTTCTGTCATTTCACAAAATAATAGTAATAAAAATATATCTGCAACTTTGCATCTAAAATGCTAAAGCAGATTCTTATTTGCTCAATACAATCTAGTCATAGGACTTATCTTGTCCCTTTGCTGGGCTCTATACTCTGTTAATCAAACAGATCTTCAAGCTTCTGTGCTCGGTAATCATTATGTAGCATCCTTGTGCTTACACTTGCCTACATCCATTGTTTATCAGGTATCATCTATCTTTGCATAAAGACACTTATTCCGAGTTGAGTCAAGGTAAAATGTGTTACCTTTTGTTTGAGTCTTGGTAGCAGCTAACTTTCCATGCTTGTCATGAACTTTGACAATTCCTTTCTGAAATTCTATTCGATAACCTGTGTTGTTTAGTTGTGGTACACTCAACAAATTATATTTCAAACCTTCAACACAATAAACATAATTACATTTAGCATTGTCAAGAAGTGTTATGGATCCTTTACCTTTTACGGGACATGGTGCATCATTACCAAATCTTACATAATCTCCATCATAATCTTCTAATTTAACAAACTTGAGTTTATCACCTGTCATGTGATGTGAGCATCCACTATCTATGATCCAAGAATCATTAGTATCTATGTGAGATATTAAAGCTTTTTCTTCGTACCTTTCTTCATCTGATCCATCTTTGATAGCCACATAAACAACTTCCTCTGTATCAGTTTCATCTGATTTATCATCATTGGATTCCTCATCAGCTATTAGGCATGACTTTCTATCTCTTCTTCTGAAGTCTCGGTATCCTCTGTAATGATTATTTTTCTGTCTGGCATCTCGGTAATCTCTCTTTTCACTGGATTCTTTATCAGGGAAATTAGAAGCCATGTGTCCTATTCTATCACAATTGAAACATTTCAAAGGCAACTTTCCTTTGTACTTACCTTTTCCTCTCGGTATCCTTCTGGCTAATAGTGCTTCAAACTCTTCTTGCTTTCTGATTTCTTCATAAAGTTTGTGTACCTCCTCCATGTTTTTGCGAAATCTTTCACTTGCTCCACTGTTATTCCCTTCAGAGTACTTATACTTTCTATCATTGTAATCATTAGATTCATCAAGATGAAAAGAGCTAAATGCAGACTCAATTTTATTTACCGAAGACCCACTATTATCAAAGTTACTTAACTCAAATGCATGTAGCTTACCAATAGTAGCATCCAAAGAAACTAACATATTGGGTACAAACCTCAATTCATTGATTGGAGAGACTCGGATTGCATAAGCTGGTAGAAGGGTTCTTAATAACTTACCTATGACATCCTTCTCTTCAATGGTTCCTCCTGCTCATTTGATTTGATTGACAATCTCCTTTAACCTTGTATTGTACTGGGTTATGTTCTCACCTTCATTCATTCTCATGGATTCAAGTTGTCCTCTTAGACTGTCCACTTTTGCTCTTTGAACATGTTCATCACCGCCATACACATATATGAGCTTGTCCCACATTGTCTTGGCATCATTGCAGCCTTCTAGATCATTAAACTCTAAGTTGGTCAATGCAGATGTTATTTCAATCATTTCTTGAATATGTTCTTGCTTTGCCTTTATCTCTTCCATTGTTAATGGATAGGTGCTCGGTGTAATGAAATCATTCTCCAAATAATATGTTGCATATTCTCCAACTCCTGATAAGTGCAGCTTCATCCTTTTCTGCTATGTAGAGAAACTAGACTTGTTCAGCTTCGGTGCATCCCTCTTATACATCTTTGGATTTTTGCCTCAAGTACCTTTAAACTTTTCCTCCTGAGTCTAAAGCTCTGATACCAATTGATAGTTCTGATACTAATTGTTAAGTACAGATGCCAAGCTGACAAGATGAGAGGGGGGGGTGAATCATACAAACTTAATCTTCCATAAAATCAATAGATTCAACCTCGGTAGCTTTAATAGATATAAGTAACCAAAATTGTAAAACATGCAAACTCATAAATAGAAAACATCACAACACATTTAACACCAGATTTAACATGGAAACCCAAATAAGGAAAAACCACTATGGGATTTCGGACCCACTAAGAAATATACCCTTCTAGAGTATGCTTGGTTAAAAGCAAATCATGTTAAATGCCTCTTTTACTATTCTCGGTTCAAATTCAGATATCAGACATGTGTTCTGTCTCAGTTTGATCCTTGTCATCATTGGATCAACCTTATCTCCTATAATTTGACTTGTTGCATGATGTCTTCTGCCATATTTGGCTAATATAGGCTCGATAGGCTCTGTATGATCTTCTTCATCACTCGGTAACTGGACATTATCTTCATTTTCTTCAGTAACTCTCTCGGTAGGATTTCTCGGTTGAACATAAACAAATTCTTCATAATCTTCTGGTTCTTTGGAATTTCCTTCATCCTTTCTTTCTGCAAATTCATCAATTTTCACATTTGCACTTTCTACTATTTTGGTAGATGATTTGATTAGACATTTAAATGCTTTGCTTCTAGAAGAATAACCAAGAAATGTTCGTTCTTCACTTTTCTGATCAAACTTACCATTTCTGTCATCCTTGTGAACATAGCATCTACTTCCAAAGATTTTGAAATAACTTACATTAGGTTTATTGTCATACCAGATTTCATATGGTGTCTTCAAAGTTCCTTTCTTCAGTTGTACTCGGTTCAGGGTGTAAACTATTGTGCTTATTGCTTCTCTCCAAAATGTTTGTGGCACATTCTTTTCAATCATCAGGGTTCTGGCACAATCCACAATAGATCTGTTTCTTCTCTCAGCTATCCCATTTTGCTGTGGAGTTCTTGGTGTTGAGACTTGTCTTTTTATACCATGATCATTGCAAAATAAGTTGAACTCATCAGAGGTAAACTCTCCTCCTCTATCTGATCTGAGACATTTCAGTTGTCTTCCTATTTCATTTTCAACTCTTGCCTTGTACCATTTAAACAATTGAAAAGCTTCTGATTTTTCTTTTAAAAACATAACTGACATCATCCTTGAATAATCATCCACAAATAATATGAAATATTTATCACCATAATAACTTTGAACTTTCATAGGACCACAAAGATCAGTGTGCACAAGATCTAAAATTCCCTTAGAAGTGTAGGACTTACTTGTAAAGCTTGATCTTGTCATCTTACCCATCTTGCATCCTCGGCACATAGCATTCTTAGGTTTCTCAAAACTCGATAGACCTCTTACTCGGTGCTTCTTGCTTGTTTTGATTAGATTATCAAAATTTACTTGACAAAATCTTTTATGCCATAACCAGGTATCATCTATCTTTTCATAAAGACACTTATTACGAGTTGAGTCAAGGTGAAATGTGTTACCTTTTGTTTGAGTCCCGGTAGCAGCTAACTTTCCATGCTTGTCATGAACTTTGACAATTCCTTTCTGAAATTCTATTCGGTAACCTGTGTTGTTTAGCTGTGCTACACTCAACAAATTATATTTCAAACCTTCAACCCAATAAACATCATTACATTTAGCATTGTCAAGAAGTGTTATAGATCTTTTACCTTTTACCGGACATGGTGTATCATTACCAAATCTTACATAACCTCCATCATAATCTTCTAATTTAACAAACTTGAGTTTATCACCTATCATGTGATTTGAGCATCCACTATCTATGATCCAAGAATCATTAGTATTTATGTGAGATATTAAAGCTTTTTCTTCGTACCTTTCTTCATCTGATCTATCTTTGATAGCCACATAAACAAATTCCTCTATATCAGTTTCATCTGATTTATCATCATTGGATTCCTCATCAGCTATTAGACATGACTTTCTATCTCTTCTTCTGAAGTCTCGGTATCCTCTGTAATGATTATTTTTCTGTCTATCATCTTGGTAATCTCTCTTTTCACTGGATTCTTTGTTAGGACAATTAGAAGCCATATGTCCTATTCTATCATAATTGAAACATTTCAAAGGCAACTTTCCTTTATACTTACTGTAGCGTAGGAATTAGGATTCATCAAAAGATATAAGTAGATCAATCAAAACATTAAACATGATAGCTCAATCAAAGAAATACTCATTGCAATGAACCTAATTCTAAAGCACATTCAATGAAGGTATGAAAATGAAGCATTCAAAAGAAAACATTATGCAAACCAGATTCAAGATTGAATACTCCTTCCATGCGGCTCCATTGTTGTTCTTTCCTCTTCAATAGTTTTGTGGATCTCACCTACAAGTGCTCTCACAATTGAAAGCAAAAAGCTCAAGAGTACTAGAACGAAAATTCAGTAGTTTGATAGCAATTCGAAGTTCATGAAGTGATTGAAGGGGCAAGGATTTCGAAGGGTTATTAGAAGGGGTTTGATTGAAAAAAACATCCAATTTATAGATAAATTGGATAAATGACAAGATTGGCATGATGCAATTCAAATGGAAATTGCCAATCAACATGACAAAATATGACAAATTATGCACTTTCCATGCACAATTTGATTGATTGATTATGACACAATTCATGTCAAAATTGATTGATTAATCAATTATGACAATTTCATGACAAATTGAAATGCCACTCCCATAGAATTAGGAGATGAATTAGGAGGGAAAAGGAATTAGAAATTTGAAAATTAGGAAATTGAAATTGATGACAAATTAGGAAATTGGAATTAGAAATTGATGAAAAATAGGATTTAAGAATTAGTGAATTAATTAATAATTTTTCATTTATTAATCAATTCACAAAGAAGAATAATTAGACAATTAAATAAAGATTTAATTGTAATAAGAAGACTTAGGATAAATAAGTAAATTATTTAATCCTAGAGGAAGAAATGGCAAATTAGGTTAAATGACTAAATCATAAAACCCTAGAAGACGAATTAGAAATGCGAAAATGACAGTTAGGTCTTGATTAAAGATAATTAATGTCATGATTTTGAATTGATAAATGACCAATGCGACAAAATGGTTTGATTGATAAATGTGCCAATTGACAAATTGATCCAAATTGACATACTTGAGATAGACAACGATCGATGACAAATCGATCGTTAAAATGACAAGATTGAAGGATTGATGATAAATCGACAAGATTGATAAGAGGACAACGATCGATGACAAATTGATCGCAAGATTGACAGGATTGAAAAGAGGACAAAACCCTAATTAGGATTGACAATGTCCAAAATGATGACAAATAAGCATGCTCATTGATGCAATAAGATAAAATCGATCAAAATCATGACTGGATAATGTTGTCGACAAGACCAAATTTGAGGACGAGATGATTGAAGAATGTAGAAGAATGACTCGATGTTCACAAATGATAAAGACCAAGTGCGTGACATAGGAGAAATGTTAATGCGACGCAAAAACCTAAAATGAGGCAATGCGCAAATGTTAAAGTATGACTTCGCAAGCGTTGACCATTTTTGGGTGTCTACATTTTGCCCCTCTTTGAGACAATGCGATTCTGAGCGTTGTTTCAAAGAACAATAACTAAATGCCCCAGACAATAATAATGACATATGCATGCCCCCTCAAGGAATTGGCCGGAAACATGCGGAAAAGAGGCCAATTGATCGATAAGAATGATAGGATCGAACGGACTGACAATCGGAGATCGGATGCAGGACAGGCAACCAATTTAATGTGCACAAGACCGCGACCAACATAAGATGGAGAGGACGCACGTCCATCTATGTAATGACAAAGAGCTATAAATGGGACCAAGAGGGACATCATCTGCGAGACATGGTAGGGATGAGGAGGACAGAGGGAGCACCCAGTGACAAAGGCACGTGCTCTTTAGGACAGACAGTGGACATTATGTAGTTTGACATGTTGTAGTCAGCCTGCGGGCCATACTTAGGATAGACAATCCGATTTTGTACTCCGACATTATTATGATATGTGATATGATATGCATCGATATGATGGATGCAATATGTTATGACTTATGGTTTTTTGCATGTATGGATGACTTTATGCACTGGTTTATGAACATGTATGGATGCATTTTTATGTATTTTGGATATGTTTATGAAAGGAAATGGATAAAAAATGCTTGATGTAATATACGTGATGGAATGCAAATGTACTAACCAAATGGATGTAGGATGCAGTATATGTGTTCGAATATCGGAGCACTAGATCGAACTGACTATCCGACCGAACGGAAGAAGTGTTAGTAAGAAGAAATGAGACAGAGGGAAATTAGAGATGAAGAAAAATTTGCTTTCAGTAATGCACTTTGTAGGTGAGAACCTTTATTTTAATATAGCAAAATGGATGCGTACCATCATGGCATGGAAGGCCAGAGCTGAAATGCAACCCTTTTTGCAAAAGACAGACACAGCATAGACAAGCAACAATCACAATCAAAAAAGAAAAGGATCATGAACCATCCCGGTCACTCTAAATCACTCAGTGACATCATCGAGCAACATAGGGACATGATCGAAGCCAAAGATAAATCAATAAAAAGATAAGATGCACAAAGTCAAGCAAACCAAACAAACATCTTGATCTTCATTGTCAAAAGTTGAACGGACTGATAGGACGATCATGCTGTCTGGTTTCAGGACATGTGGTACCCCGTCTAAGACAGGACACAGTCTGGTTTCGAGTATACCACACCCTGTATAAGACCCATGATAATGTGACAAGGACAGTTGATTTGGATGCGGATATTCGATTGATAAGACAATTTGGATCAGTTTGAATGCTTGGTTTGAGTTGAAAAAGTTCATCTGTTAAAGCATGATTTCATTAAAGCACAGTGTTTGATTGTGAGCCATTAGAGGAATGCTCAGTGATCTGTCGATGCATAAAGGGAATACTTTATTGCAAAATGCATGTTTTTGTTTTTTTGGAATTTTACAATTTTTTTGTGTTCATTTTTTCAGGACTTTATTTGATTTTTTTTTTGGATTATTTCAGGACATTTTTCAATTTTTAAGACTTTTTTCAGGACTTTTTTTGGATTTTTATGACTTTTTTTTCAGGACATTTTTGGATTTTTATGACTTTTTTTCAGGACTTTTTTCAATTTTTTAAGACTTTTTTTAGGACATCTTTCAATTTTTATGAATTTATTTCAGGACATTTTTCAATTTTTTATGACTTTTTTCAAGACTTTATTCGATTTTTATGGATTTTTTCAGGACATTATTCGATTTTTATGGATTTTTTTTTTTAGGACTTTATTCGATTTTTATGGATTTTTTCAGGACATTATTCAATTTTTATGGATTTTTTTTTCAGGACATTTTTCAATTTTTTTTTTAAGACTTTTTTCAAGACATTTTTCAATTTTTATGACTTTTTTCTCAGGACATTATTTCAATTTTTATTTTATGACTTTCTTTCATGATTTTGCCCCCAATGTCTAGCAAGGCAAGGAATATGACAGGTGAATAAATAGGCTTGCTGACATGCTGGTGGATAGAGGGAAGATAAAGGCCTTTTATTATGGAGACAATATGGATGCAATGTTCAAGGGCTATTGCGTGATGGGACAAGAGACTAGATATGACAATGTAAAGCAGTGACATGGCATGAGAGACATATCAAGAGGTGTTTGAAACCATGTTTACATTTTGCGTCCTTATGTCAGATCAAGATCAAGGGACAAAAAAGAGTGTATGGATAGCGATAAGATATGGATAGGATAAGCAAGACCAAGAATGGATAAGGGACATGGACTAAAGGTCGGGATAGGATACGCGATGGTGGCAGAAAGTTGCAATAAGCTAGGGAATATGAATGAAAGGTGATAATAAGCAAATGGATAAATGACCAAAAGCTATGATAGACTAAAAGCTGCAAACACGATACGTGATGCTCATGAAGATCGTCAGCCTTGTCAAGATCAAAGGTGGAAAGGGAAAATGGACATGAGGGACAATAGTATATGAAGGGTAATGACGGGGGTTCAATAGGATAATGGAACAATGAAGGACAAAAGGATATGAAGGAGGGAATCTGCCCCCAAGTGTGGTGTGCAAGAAGTTCATGGATTACACATGACGCCTGTTTGCCAGGTTTTCATCATGGTACTTGCCCAAGGCGCCTGTTTGCCAGGTTTTCACCAGTGGACGAATTATTTTTCTTTACTTTTTTCTTTTCTTTTTTTTTTTCTCACTTTTTTGTCTCTTTTTTTTTTTTGTATTTTGACTTTTTCAGAAGAAGATGGACACATGATAGGGGATGGAAGAAGGACTCAAGCGTCTTTTTATTTGGATAGTAGCCTTGAAAAGAATGGACCATGACCTTTAAAAGTATGCTCAAAGACGTTGGTGGGATAAGGACATGGAAAATGAGATGAAACTAAGGCAAGGATTTATGCAAAGGATTGGATCAAAGGGATGGAAGGATGGAAAATATGCATTGGATAATGGATAGGGTATTGGAAGAATTGGGCTTGAGTGGATGGAAATGTTGGCAAGATCGACAATGGCACACACCTTGAGGGGTGATGGATTGATGGAGGAAAGATGTATTTTGGATATTGAGATTTTGACGGAAGAAAGGCTTGGGATTTTGGGATATAAGGGCCCAAAATGGATGAAGAAGGTGATGGAGGAATAGACTTGGACGATTTGGATGGAGGAATAGTAATTTTGGATGCCAAGTTGGATATTTCTTTAGGCTTTTGTGCTTCAAGGAGCTTCTTAGGGATCCACATGGTTTTTGATTTTTCATGCTTTTGTGGTTCCTTGGAGTGCATTGCTTGCACAAGGGATTTAGGAACCCATATATATTTTGACTTTGCTTTATTTTGCTCAGTGGGCCTTTGTGGCCTTTTGGATATTTCTTTTTCTTTATAGATCATATTGTTCTTTGTTTTGACATGTCAATTATATTGGACATGTTGATCCTTGAATACATGTGGATTGCTAGACTTATGATGCTTATACTTGGCATCCAGATTTCTTGGAAAAGGGAATGAATTTCGGTGTGGATGGGAATGATATGGAGGCATGTGGGATGGATGGAAGGTTCTCCAAGATGTGTGCCTTTGTTGATGTTGCATAGAGGACGAAGGAATATAAGGACCTAAGATGGATGGAAAGTATGATGGGGAAGGTGTATGTTTTGATTTTGATGGAGGGATATAGGGACCTAGAATGGATGGAAGTGATGATGGGGAAAGTGGACATTTGGATTTTGACTTTGAAGGGATACCAACGCCTTGAGTGTGAGCTGTGTAGCCATGACCATTAACATTTTCTTTCATATTGAGGAGTTCTTGCTCATGAAGGTCTACTCCTTTGCCTTTATGAATATCTTGACTTGTAGGATACTCTTTTCTTTGGGAAGAAGACGCGAGTCCATTATGAGGTGGATCGGATTGCACCAAAGTGGAAGAACCCATTATGCATGTCGAAGATTCATGAACATCTTGCACTGACACATTAGAATCATGAGGGGGATTAGGATCATGAGGGGTATCAGGATCATGTAGTGGACATGGTTCGATGACAAGCTCTTCAAGAGATGGAATGGGAGAAACAATGGGATCATCAAAAGAAATGCCCTCTTGGAGTGGATATGCTGGATTAGGACGTGGAGATGGAGGAACAAGTGGATCTTGTGGAGGATCTGAAGGAATAATTTGATCTTGACAAGGAGGAAGATCATTGGAATCCTCTTTAAAGTTTCTTTTCTCTTGACTTTTAATAGGATCACTTTTAATAGGATCATCAGAAAGGATGGAAGGGATATTTGGAATGTCAATGGGATTTGAAAGGATATTGTGTTCTTGGAATGGAAGGGGATCATTTGGGATTGGATGGACTAAGATACCTTGATCTTGTTCGGAGAATGGAGTGTCAACAGGACTTGAAAAGGTGTTGTTCTCTTGGATAGAATGGATAGTGATAGGAGGATCATTATGAATGTGTGGGAAGATGGGGTCTTGGTCAACAATTGGATGGGATGATAAGGTTTTGGGATCTTGATCTTGATATGTTTCAAGACACATTTCTTCATGCTCTAAACTATCCTCTTGACATGGAGTTGGACTTTGAATATGCATGGGGGATTTTGGCAAGGGCTTAATGCTTTGGCATGAAGGAAAGGCAATTTGAACATTTACAAGATCAGACATTCCAATCGTAAAGCTTTCTTGCATCTTAGATTTGGGTCCACTTTTTGGTATTCGAGGAATCACTTCTTGTTGAGGGACACCTGTCATCAACATTTGTGTGGCCTTCATTTGATCTGGTGTTAAAGGTGTTGCATTAAACAATGGATTGTTTATTATTTTGAGTGTGGACTTTTGAGGAATAGTCACTGTCAATGCCTTTGAAGCACGTTTACTCATCAAGGTAGGTTGGGTTTCTTGTTGCACATGTTCATCATTTGGATGCGGAGAGAAACTTAACAACTCACCGCCTTGTTGTTTTTGCACATTAATTTGCTTACTTGAGGAGGTCACATTACTCATCATGTCAAGATATTTTTGTGGGAACCTCTTAAAGAGCTTATTCAAGAATTTATCCATCTTTTTTGTCAACTTTGGATCCTTAAGGTACATAACAACATCATCAGAGACATCGAAATCTGATGAAGAATCTGGTAAAATATTTGGATTTGTTTCTTGCTGAATGCCTTGATCTGAACCGAATCCTTGTGAAAGAGTTTGATCTTCATACAGTGTTTGAGTTCGAATGTCATGTTGCAAATTTGGTTGATCCCAATTAAAAGGTGCACTTCCTCTTGGAGTTGGTGGAACACTCCCTTGTCCTAGTTTCATCAGTACAAACAGTGGTCCATATAATGGTGGTGGTCCAAGTTGAACCATTCCATATGGTGGTAGAGATGTGTTTGATGAACCTTCAACTTGCACTGTTTCACTAGTTTGAAACTGCGAATTTACTATGTTATCCATGGATTGATACATTGGTTCACTCATCTTCTTAGATCTTGATCTTGTCTCAACAGGCATGTCACTTATGCAAATGCAATTTTTTTTGGAATTTTTCAAAGACAATATATGATATGTAACTAAATGCAAACTAAATATATGAAAATGCAATCTGTGTTTTTGGTTGTTTTGAAGATTTTGACAAACTTTTGAAATGCAAATCTAAGAGATGGACCTTTAGGAAATTGAAATGATGTCTAGACCTCAAAGGACAAAAGGACTTAATTGACAAAGGACAAGATGACAATGTCTCACCTATATGCTTGGATACTAAGCTAGGTTTGACGAAATGATATTGATGACAAAAGGACAAAAGACTTTATAAGGTCTAGACTTCTTAACAATGACTTAGGGTTTACCAAAGATTTGGATTACTCAAGGATGACAAAACCTAGTTTTTGAGACTATATGCTAAGGGACAATCAATATGCAAATGATCTTAATATGATATGACAATGACTTAGGCTTAATGAAGGGACTTGGGATGTGCAAATGCAAATGTATGACAATGTCAACCTAAGATGAAACCTAAGGTTTAATTATGAAATGATATTACTCTTATGCAAGAGGACATATGCAAATGGATGACTTTTATTAGTATGTAAAAGAGGTATGACTTAGGTGAAGCCTAACCTTGATACTTGACAATGACTTTGCAAAATGCAACCTAGGATGAACCTAAATGTAAGTGACATAAATGTTGAGACAAGTTTTTGAACAATGTTGGATAACCATGTTTGAAGAAGATGATGTTTGAATCTTGTTGAACTTTCGTTGGATGAATGTCTCTTGTGTTTAAATCTTGTTTGAAATCAATTTGCCTTGTTTTTGAAATGATATGAAATTCAACTTTTGGCAATCAAAGAATACAAGATGTTACAACTTAGACTCAAGACAATCATGCTCATTTCCACATTCCTTATGGTAGGCAAAGACATTAGGTACTTGAGAGGTAGACTCATTATGGGATTCAAGGAGAATACATAGATGCTTGACCCCACGGGCTCCCCTCCACGGCACTCACTTCTCAGGGCAGCCAAGCATCAGTCCCCATGGAATCTCCCCATGGCGAACTTAGTATCTCTTCCAAGTATCCGAATTTGTCCTTCTCAAGCAACTAGAAGGGTTTTTGGCCTCTAAAAACAAGGTATGTAGTAAGGATTTCTGTTAAGCATTACTCCTTGATGTCATGCAAGCATGATTTAGACATTAAGCCCATCAAGATACCAAACAAATGTAGTCGCGCAAGCGCAATTTAGACCAAGAGGCCCTACTTAGATGTTGATATGAGAAAGAGTTCAAGGGTCATCACTTCCCAAGTAACTGCAATTCCCACGTAACACTTCCTTCAAAGCTTTCGCTTATCTGGTATTTTTTTATAGTGAGTTAGAATGCCAAGGAATTCTAGCCGTACTCACTTTGGGTCGTCCCCTTCTCACGATTATCACTTGCTTGCTAAAGCAAAGTGGTCGGGAAGGCAGGCCCTCTAATGGAGACACTCAATCAACAACACAAGCATGGTATCGAAGATCTGGATTTCTGATCACCCTATGAAGGATGAGAGCATACTCTCCTACTCCAATGTCATACTTAACAAACAAAGAAAACAAAGGTTTATTCCAACCTATTTAAAAATCACTAAGTGCCTAATTAAAAATCTCAAACACACAAGTTTGGTTGTTTCTCCAAGGCAACCTGCAAAACACATGTCAGAAGTTTGATTTGTTGTCTTTGACCATCGAATCTGCATAACACATGTTAGTAGTTTGATTTTTAGTCTTTGTCATGCGTACGCCAAGATCCTGCACAAATAATCAGTACCAAAATCCAAAGCATAGATGATCTGATTTATCAAAATTATCAAAAAAAATTAAGAATTTCAGTCCACTTTGAGAAGGCATAACTTTCTCATCCTAGCTCCGAATTACAAACCGTTTGATGCGTTGGAAAGGTATTCAAATAATCTAGAACCAAATTTTGGAAACATCAATGATGTCTCGTCATGTTTCCGAGCACCATATTTGTCCACAAATGCACCGAAGACCCTCAAAATTGCAATTTACTAAAACATATAAAAAATTTCAAGTAAAAACTGCATTTTTTACCTCTGTTCTGGACTTTACACAGGCGCAGAAGTTAGGACACAAGCGCAGGATGTCTAACACAGGCGCAGAATGTTTCAACACAGGCGCAAGATGTTTCAACACAGGCGCAGAATGCTTCACACAGGCGCAGGAGTGTCCATAATGCACTGCACAGCCCTGTTTTTGGGTTTTTGACCTGCAAATCAACTTAGAAGCACTCCAAAACACAGTAAGATGGTTAGAAGGTTAGTATTCACGTCAGGTTCACCAGTTAATGTAGCGTAGGAATTAGGATTCATCACAAGATATAAGTAGATCAATCAAAACGTTAAACATGATAGCTCAATCAAAGAAATACTCATTGCAATGAACCTAATTCTAAAGCACATTCAATGAAGGTATGAAAATGAAGCATTCAAAAGAAAACATTATGCAAACCAGATTCAAGATTGAATACTCCTTCCATGCGGCTCCATTGTTGTTCTTTCCTCTTCAATAGTTTTGTGGATCTCACCTACAAGTGCTCTCACAATTGAAAGCAAAAAGCTCAAGAGTACTAGAACGAAAATTCAGTAGTTTGATAGCAATTCGAAGTTCATGAAGTGATTGAAGGGGCAAGGATTTCGAAGGGTTATTAGAAGGGGTTTGATTGAAAAAAACATCCAATTTATAGAGAAATTGGATAAATGACAAGATTGGCATGATGCAATTCAAATGGAAATTGCCAATCAACATGACAAAATATGACAAATTATGCACTTTCCATGCACAATTTGATTGATTGATTATGACACAATTCATGTCAAAATTGATTGATTAATCAATTATGACAATTTCATGACAAATTGAAATGCCACTCCCATAGAATTAGGAGATGAATTAGGAGGGAAAAGGAATTAGAAATTTGAAAATTAGGAAATTGAAATTGATGACAAATTAGGAAATTGGAATTAGAAATTGATGAAAAATAGGATTTAAGAATTAGTGAATTAATTAATAATTTTTCATTTATTAATCAATTCACAAAGAAGAATAATTAGACAATTAAATAAAGATTTAATTGTAATAAGAAGACTTAGGATAAATAAGTAAATTATTTAATCCTAGAGGAAGAAATGGCAAATTAGGTTAAATGACTAAATCATAAAACCCTAGAAGACGAATTAGAAATGCGAAAATGACAGTTAGGTCTTGATTAAAGATAATTAATGTCATGATTTTGAATTGATAAATGACCAATGCGACAAAATGGTTTGATTGATAAATGCGCCAATTGACAAATTGATCCAAATTGACATACTTGAGATAGACAACGATCGATGACAAATCGATCGTTAAAATGACAAGATTGAAGGATTGATGATAAATCGACAAGATTGATAAGAGGACAACGATCGATGACAAATTGATCGCAAGATTGATAGGATTGAAAAGAGGACAAAACCCTAATTAGGATTGACAATGTCCAAAATGATGACAAATAAGCATGCTCATTGATGCAATAAGATAAAATCGATCAAAATCATGATTGGATAATGTTGTCGACAAGACCAAATTTGAGGACGAGATGATTGAAGAATGTAGAAGAATGACTCGATGTTCACAAATGATAAAGACCAAGTGCGTGACATAGGAGAAATGTTAATGCGACGCAAAAACCTAAAATGAGGCAATGCGCAAATGTTAAAGTATGACTTCGCAAGCGTTGACCATTTTTGGGTGTCTACACTTACCTTTTCCTCTCGGTAGCCTTCTGGCTAATAGTGCTTCAAAATCTTCTTGCTTTCTGATTTCTTTATAAAATTTGTGTACCTCCTCCATGTTTTTGTGAAATCTTTCACTTGCTCCACTATGATTCCCTTCAAAGTACTTATACTTTCTATCATTGTAATCATCAGATTCATCACAATGAAAAGAACTAAATGCAGACTCAATTTTATTTACCGAAGACCCACTGTTATCAAATTTACTTAACTCAAATGCATGTAGCTTACCAATAGTAGCATCCAAAGAAACTAGCATATTGGGTACAGACCTCAATTCATTGATTGCAAAGACTCAGATTGCATAAGCTAGTAGAAGGGTTCTTAATAACTTACTTGTGACATCCTTCTCTTCAATGGTTCCTCCTGCTCCTTTGATTTGATTGACAATCTCCTTTAACCTTGTACTATACCGGGTTATGTTCTCACCTTCATTCATTCTCATGGATTCAAGTTGTCCTCTTAGACTGTCCACTTTTGCTCTTTGAACATGTTCATCACCGCCATACACATATATGAGCTTGTCCCACATTGTCTTGGCATCATTGCAGCCTTCTAGATCATTAAACTCTGAGTCGATCAATGCAGATGTTATTATAATCATTGCTTGAATATGTTCTTTCTTTTCCTTTATCTCTTCCATTGTCAATGGGTAGGTGCTCGGTGTAATGAAATCATTCTCCAGATAATATGTTGCATGTTCTCCAACTCCTGATAAATGCAGCTTCATCCTTTTCTGCCATGTAGAGAAACTAGACTTGTTCAGCTTCGGTGCATCCCTCTTATACATCTTTGGATTTTTGCCTCAAGTACCTTTAAACTTTTCCTCCTGAGTCCAAAGCTTTGATGCCAATTGATAGTTATGATACTAATTGTTAAGTACAGATGCCAAGCTGACAAGATGAGAGGGGGGGGGTGAATCATACAAACTTAATCTTCCATAAAATCAACAGATTCAACCTTGGTAGCTTTAATAGATATAAGTAACCAAAACTGTAAAGCATGCAAACTCATAAACAGAAAACATCACAACACATTTAACACCAGATTTAACGTGAAAACCCAAATAGGGAAAAACCACTGTGGGATTTCGTACTCACTAAGAAATATACCCTTCTAGAGTATGCTCAGTTAAAAACAAATCCTGTTAAAGATTACAAACACATTGCTAGATGTGACCCGGTTAAGGGATTTCCCTCAAATCTGTTAGGATCTTCACCTTGTTAGAAGTGACCTTGTTAAAGGGTTTCAAACACTCAATCAGAATGTCACCTTGCTAGAGGGTTTTACAAATAAGACTGTTAAGTCCACTCGGTTAAGAGATTTTCTGTCATTTCACAAAATAACAGTAATAAAAATATATCTGCAACTTTGCATCTAAAATGCTAAAGAAGATCCTTATTTGCTCAATACAATCTAGTCATAGGACTTATCTTGTCCCTCTGCTGGGCTCTATACTTTGTTAATCAAACAGATCTTCAAGCTTCTGTGCTCAGGTATCACTATGTAGCATCCCTATTCTTACACTTGCCCGCATCCATTGTTTATCAACAGTTTCTTATTTATAAACAATTTGTTAACCACTGAATCTCCTTGATCACATATCCCATGATCAATCATAGCCATCAGATCTTCAAACTTGACCAGGTTCAATGTATTTCAATCTGAAAATGTTTTACCTCGCCTTGGAACTTGCATACATTTCTTGGAACTTGTGCTAAGGTATTGTGATTCAATCTGAGCTGTAGATCTTTTTGTCGATCTTCCATTGCCATAGATTCTCTAACAAACTTCATGCACGACATACCAATCATTTAATCAATTCCAACTCATCAGCTTCCTTCATTAAATAACGTTTTTAATCATTTAATGCATTTTGTTACAACTCGGTTGCAACTCGGTAAATACTAAACTTCACTCGGTAGACATTCTACCTTCACTAACCGATAGCAATAACCTTAGGGTTTACCGACTAGGTTCTTTGCTCGGTAACATAGTATAGTATTAACCTTACAATCAACAACATATGTAGGATATCAAAACAATCTAAACATCATGATCTCATCATTGTCTAACTCGTAATAGTTGCCCATTGAATAACTTATTTCTCCCCTTATTCATCACAATCTTTATGTGTCTTTTACCGACATCTTTATACTCATCAAATCATACTTCTTAAGATATGGCAACATCATACTGAATTACAAAATCAATTTCTTGACATCAATGACAAAATAATAATATTAAGATAGTAAACATCCTTAATCAGTTATATCCATAATCATCAACAACCTTCTTAATATCCTTATTGAAATGTCAACAATCTCTCCTTGTCTGTTATAATGCCAACACACTTGTCACCATAGAGATGGCAAATGCTCTATTTAATCCAACCTCTTCTCCAATCACCTCCAATTTAACCATTGATATCTTCAAACTTAATCTTGACCATTGATTCCTGCCACCTCACCCCTAGCCTTGGAAAATCTTATAAATAAACCTCATTTTGGAGTTCAAAGGATCCCAAATCCATCTGATTTGCATTCAAGCATTGTTACAATAGGCATATAGCATTTTAGCATTGTTATCATGATCAAATTTAGCTTAAATCTTGCTTATCTCTAGCTTAATTCACTTATCATCTAGCTTAATCTCATCATTTCTAGTTTAAATGCATAATCATTATCATCTTAAATCCTCCATCTAGGTGTAGTCAAGTCACTGGAATTGCTAACCAGATTTGAGAGCAAATTCATACTCACATTTACTAGGAGGCGATAGATCAATTAGCCATGATTTCATATGTCTTTGTTTATATTTACTAATCATGCTTGTAATGATCTATTGAGTGTTTTTGTGTTGCAGCTACAGGTACACAGGTTCTCACTTCACATATACATGACAGTTACTATGATGTTGATGAAGGTGTTACAGATGAAGAATCAGAAGGAGATGAAGTTGTGTTTATTGTTATCAAAGAAGATAGACTGATACCTATTGATTCCACAAGCTACACTATTGAGGAGAAAGTTTTAGCTTCTAAAGTTAAAGAGAAAGATGAATGGGTGAATGACAATGGTTGTTCACATCATATGACCAATGATAAAAATAAATTTGTGAGTATAGAAAGATATCATGGTGGAATAGTAATACTTGGAGATGACAAAGCTGGTGTGATATGTGGTAGAGGTTCTATTTCCTTTGATGGTAAGCATAACACCGATGATGTCTTGTATGTTGAAGGTTTGAAGCATAATCTTTTAAGTGGACATATGGTTGACAAAGGTTATGATTTACATTTTAAGAATGGTAAATTCAAGATCCTAAATGTCTTTGATATAGAGATTGCATCTAGAACTAAGACTAAAGGTAATATCTTTCATTTGAATGCTGGTGAGAAAAGTTGTTTGATTTCTCAGATTGATGAAAGTTGGTTGTGGCATTAGAGAATGTGTCATGTTAATTTTGATTCAATGATTAAGATCAGTTCTATTCAAGTTATTAGAGATTTGCCTAAAATTGTTAAGCTTGCTAATCCAATATGTAAAGAATGTCAATTGGGTAAGCAAACAAGGATTTCATTAGAGAGAAAGCAATATACATCTGATGGATTGATAGATCTTGTACATACTGACCTATGTGGACCTACAAATATTAGAAGTGCGCAAGGTGACAGATGCTTTATGTTGCTGATTGATGATTATTCCAAGATGGTGTGGGTTGTCTTTTTGAAGGAGAAATCAGAAGCATTGGGCAAATTTAAGATATTCAAAGAAAATGTTGAGATTGAGACGGGACCGAGGGTGAAATGTATGAGATCTGACAAAGGAGGAGAATTTTGTCCCAATGAATTTGATTCATTTTGTGAGAAGCATGGGATTATAAGACAATTATATGTTCCTATAACCCCATAGAAGAATGGAGTTGTTGAAAGGAAGAACATAAATGTCTTGGATGTTGTAAGGACTATGTTGATTGAAGGGAATGTTTCAAAGATCTATTGGAGAGAAGTTGTTAGCACTGTTGTTTACACATTCAACCGGGAACATATAAAAGGCGATACCGATAAGACTCCTTATGAGCTATGGTTTGGTCATGTTCCTACTGTGAGATATTTTAGAATTTTTGGTAGCAAATGTTATATCAAGAAAGATGAGGATATATGAAAGTTTAATGCAAGAAGTGATGAAGGAATTTTCTTGGTATATTCAATAAAGAGCAAAACCTACTGGTGCTACAATAAGAGACTAAGAAATATAGTGGAAAGTGCAAATGTGAAGGTTGATGAGAACCTTGGAAAAGAGATCAGAGAATGCAGATATGATGATGGTCAACATGTTGTTCTAATGCCTATTCAGACTGAGGAACTGAAGCAGAATGATCTAGTAGAGATAGTTAATCTGGATATTGTTGCTGCCAGTAGAAAGGTACAAGAACCTGAAAATCAGAACAATCAGAAGACTCTGAGGTATAAGTGATTGAATCATTCTAAAAAATTGGATTATTGGTGATAAAACTAAATGTGTGATGACTACAAGAAGGCTAGTTGCTAAAGCGGTATGTTTGATTTATAAAATTGAACCTAAAGATGTTGTTGAAGCTTGCAAAGATGAAAATTGGATAAGGAATATGGAAGAAGAATTGAATCAGATTGAGAAGAATAACACATGGGAACTAGTGCCTAGACCTAGAGATAAGAATATTATTGGTACTAAATGGTTATTTAGGAACAAATTGAATGAAGTCGGTGAAGTTGTCAGATTTAAAGAAAGATCGGTATGCAAAGGATATTCACATAAAGAAGGAATTGATTATGAGGACACTTTTTCTCCGTTAGCTAGACTTGAAGCTGTTAAACTATTGCTTACATATGTTGCCTATAAACATTTCAAGGTATATCAGATGGATATCAGGTATGCCTTCCTGAATAGTAATCTTGAGGAAGAAGTCTACATTGAGCAACTTGATGGATTTTCATTATCAGATGATGGAGATATGGTATGTAAACTGAAGAGAGCTCTATATGGATTAAAACAAGCCCCTAGAGCCTGGTATGCTAGATTAGATAAGTACTTGTTGAAATTAGGATTTAATAAAGGTACTGCTGATAGTAATTTGTATTTCAAGATTGAGAATGATAAAATTTTGATTGTTGAAGTCTTTGTAGATGATATTATCTTTGGAGGAGATGATGACTTGAATATGAAGTTTGCCAGTGATATGCAGAAAGAATGTGAGATATCTATGATAGGTGAAATGAAATTCTTCTTAGGTTTGGAAATTTCACATACTAGAAAAGGTATCTTTACATCTCAAACTAAGTATGTGAAGGAATTGTTGAAGTTTGGGTTAGAAGACTCTAAACTGGTTGGAACTCCTATGGAGACTGACTCCAAATTATCTAAAAATGATGAATCTCTGAAAGGCAATCAGACTTTATATAGATGTATGGTTGGTGGACTGATATACTTGACTCATACTAAACCTAACATTATGCATGTTGTGTGCATGGTTGCTAGATATCAAGCTAATCCAAAAGAGAGTCATGTCATTGTTGTAAAGAGGATATTCATATACTTGAAGGGAGCTATAGATTATGATTTATGGTATCTGAGGAATGATTATTTCATGTTATGTGCTTACACTGATGCCGATTGGGCTGGTGATGTTGATGATCGAAAGAGTACCTCTGGTGGTGCATTCTTTTTAGGTAAAAAATTGGTTTCATGGGCTAGTAAGAAACAAGATTCAGTTTTCCTATCTACTACTAAAGTTGAATACATTGTTGCTGCTAGTAACTGTACTCGGGTAGTTTGGATGAAGCAAATGTTGAAGGATATCAGAGTTCTCTATGATGAAACTATTTTTATATATTGTGATAATTCTAGTGCTATTAATATGTCAAAGAATCTGGTTCAACATTAAAAGACTAAACATGTATCAATCAAGTACATCATTTCTTGAGAGAAAAAGTTAGTGAAGAGGAAGTGAAGCTAGAGTATGTATCTACCAAGGAACAAATTATTGACATTTTCACTAAGCCTTTTCCTACAGATACGTTTGTATTTTTGAGAGACAAGTTAGGGGTATCTACTCCTCCAGATGGAAACTAGATGCTTTGAGTTGCATCAATCCAGTGGACTTCACAATCTTATCTTTTTTTTGGATTGATGAGTTTATGTTGCTACTCTGCTGGAGTAGTCAATATGTTTTGGGGGAGAGAATCATGATTTGTATATCAAAAGGGGAGAGTTTGGTTTTTTGTTATGAGATCTTTGGCATTGTTGTCAAAGGGGGAGAGAAGCATGTGAAAAACTATTTTATCTACTTGATCTTAGGAGGATTTTGTTATAGAGTGTTTTCTTTCTTTGCATTGATTGTTTTTCACATTCATATGTTGTCATAAATTCCAAAGGGGGAGATTGTTGGACTTTGTTGCTACTAGGATATGTTGTTGTCATTAATGTCACCATATTCTTGAGATTTATTGCTCTGGTGATTGCAGATCGGTTCATTGGGATTATGGTTTGTTGTATTGAGTATTTCTAGTCTCATTATATCTTTTTGTATTGGTTTCAATGATTTGGAAAGCTTAATTGATCATATAATATGATCCGATTTGCAATTTGTTTTGATGATCAGTGCTTTGTAGAGTTTAGTTTTTCCTCTAGTATATGTCGGTGTGATCAAATATTGAATTGAGATTTTGACAAATTGTTTGGGATGGCATTGTGTATCTTCATTGCAGATGGTTCATGATTTGGTGCTCCGCAAGTTATTTTTCTTCATGACAGTTGATGTTGTTTGAGTGTTCTTGAGTTTCAAATGTTGATCGATGAAGGTTTGATAAGTGGTGTTAGCGCAACTATTACTGATGATTCTAACGTGATTTCTCGTGTTTTAGAATTGTGTCCTTTTTGTTATGATCCACATTGATCATTGTGCGAGTTTTTGGTGATTTTGTTGATCCGGTGACTTTCTTTTTGTTATGCATTTTTCTTGGTGGTGTAGCGTGTTGCGATTGATCTTGGCATAATTTTCACTGGAGTTGAGCATTTGGAAATTTGATTTAGGTCCATGTTATATCATGTATATCATTGTATTGGTCTGGTGGTTGATCTTTGTATCATGTGATGCAATTTTGTAATTATAAGTCGAGGGTTTAGCCGACCTTGTTGTCAAGGTTGATGAATTGTATAAATAGGTGATCTTTTCATGTAATTTTGAGAGTAGAGGTTGTGTCTGCATTATCAGAGAGTGGTGTATGTGTGAACAAGGATTCATCTTTTGGTGTGGTGTATTGAGTAGAGATTGTTGTTGCAGAGTAGACAAATATGCTTAATCAAAACTATCATCAGGCATTAGCAGATGTTATTATTGCAGTTCATTTCTTTTGGATTATAGTTTGAATCTTATTGTAAGTCAGTGAGACTTCCTTGAAGGTTGTAGCCTTCCGGGTTATTGTATGTTGAGAAAGTGAGCTCTAGGCAGTGTGCCTGAATGTTGGTGCGATCCAGTGAAAATTGATTCAAACCCCCCCAACCCACTCTCTCAGTTTTCCTTCATTGTTGTTGCCAACAATCCTAATAGTCTCCATTCTAGCAACAAAAGCATATTTTTCCTAAAAAATCACTTGAGTGTAACCTTTGCATACCAATCTTGCTTTGTTTCTCACCACCTGACCATCTTCATCTAGCTTATTATAGAACACCCAGTTTGTTCCAATATCGGTCTAGGTACCAATTCCCAAGTCTGATTTTTCTCAATTTGAACTAAGCTCTTCCTTCATTGCTTTCATATAGTCCTGATCTTTGTAGGCTTCTTTAGTTGTCTTAGGTTCAGAGTCGGAAAATAAACACAAAAGAACTTGTTCTTCAATAGCTTTGCTTCTTGTAATGACTCCTCTATTTTTGTCTCTTATGATTTGCTTCTTAGAATGATTTTTCTACACATACCTTAAGGTTTTTGATATAGTTGCCAAAGCAACTTGAGTTTCTTTCTATTTATCTTCATTTTCATTCTTCTCTTCTCCTTCATCAAATTAATATCCTTCTTGAATAATAGCTTGTTTTGAAATGTTGTCAACAACCTTCACATTTTCACTCTCAATTATTTCATTCAACCTCTTGTTATAACATTTGTAGGTTTTTCTCTTTGTAGAGTAACCAAGAAATATACCTTCATCTGCTCTACTATCAAAATTTCCAAGATTTCTTTCATCTCTCTGGATATAGCATGTACTTCCAAAAATTTTGAAATACTTCATAGATGGGATCCTCCCATACCATGACTCATATGATGTCTTTCCAAAAAAAATCCTAAATAGAACTCTGTTAAGGGTATACATAGCAATGTATATAGATTCTCTCCAATAAATTTGCTTCCTTGATCATAGTTCTTGCTACCTCTTGAATAGTCCTATTCGTCCTTTCAACTATGTCATTATGTTGAGGTGTTTCAGGAGCTGACAAATGTCTTCTATTTCCATATTTATCATAGAAAGTATTAAATTCATCATAAATAAATTATCCTCCTCTATCAGATGTCAGACTCTTGATTCTTCTATCAACATCATTCTCAACTCTAGCTTTAAATATCTTGAATTTTTTAATGATTTTGACTTTTCACTTAAAAATGCAACCCAACTCATTCTAGAATGATCATCAATTAATAGCATTAAATACCTCTCACCTTGCAAACTCCTTGTTCTAGTCAGACTGCATAGGTTTGTGTGTATCAGATCCAGCAATCTAGTAGATGATTGTTCCTTTCCTTTGAATCTTCCTTTTGTCTACTTTCCCACTTGACACTCTTTGCAAACACTGTTATTCGATTTAGTCGATCTTGGCAAATCTCTCACAGCTTTTATCATACTAAAATTCACCAAATTGTCAAAATTGATACGACACATCCTCCGGTGCTATAGCCAACTTTCATTGATCTGTGATAATAAACAATGTCATGTACTAGCTTCCAATTGATACATATTTCCACCTATCTTTTTTCCCACATCAATAACAATTATGGATCTCTTCCGTATCGCACAACCACCATCCTGAAAGACAACATTATAACAATTTCCACATATATGTCCAACACTCAAGAGATTATGATGCAATCCTTTCATATAGTAAACATTGTCAATGTTATGCTTCCCATCCAAGGTAATAGAACCAATTCCAACAATTTGAGCACTCTGATCATCTCCAAATCTAGCAAAGCCCCCATCATATTTTTCTAGCTTTACAAACTTACTTTTGTCACTAGTCATGTGATTTGAACATTCACTATCAATTAACCATTCACTTCTATATATCCTAACATGCAATGTTGAAGCAACAGTCTCAACAATATTCAAGTTATTAGATTTAGGTCCATCTTTCTCTACCATGAAGAAACAATCACCATCCTCATAACCTGACTCGTCATTTGAAATATCGGTATCATCTCTAACATAGTAAACTTTCTTATTGATTTTTCCTTTGTTATCCTTATACTTTTGTTTTGATCCTCTTTTCAAACATCTAGATGCATAATGACCAATCTTTCCACATTTAAAACACTTAAGAGGTAACATACCTTTATACTTGTTGGTTCCTCTCTTCAACTTTCTCATAAAGTTTGCTTCCATCTCATCCAAGCTCTCCTCATAATTTGAGTCTTCATCTGCATCTTTTTATGCTTTAAAGGCTATTTCTGATTTTTCTTTGTCTCTGGCAAATTTCCTCATCTCAAATGCAATCAAAGTCCCCAACAATTGTTCTCTAGTGAATTTTGATGGATCATAGATTTCCTCAATAGGTGAAATCTTTTCACTGTAACTCTCTGGTAAAGTCCTCATGATCTTTTGTATCACATCCTTCCAATCCAAGACACCACCAAATCTCTAATCTCATTTACAACATAGTCAACCTTCAAAAAATATCTTGCTACACCTTCACCTTTTTCCATTCTCAAATTCTCATAAGTTCCCTTGACAGTCTGCATCTAAAATTCTCCTAAGTGGATATTCAAAGTTTTCATTTTCCTTTTTATGAATCAAAGTTTTTTGCATAGCTAGAACATTCTTGAGCCATGGAAAAAAGGTGCATTGACCCACCACTCCTTAAGAAGTAGCAAAAAAAGTCAATCTTTGAACCACATAGACTCAAATTTCAATGAGTATCTTCTATCTTGAGAAACATGATTCTTTGCTAGTGATAGTAAGACAACATAATAGTTTGATCTTGAAAAAGGTAGAATTTATGATGCTAATTGAGGATTTGCTAATAACCAGTTTTCTGAAATGAGAAATTTGTCAAGTTTTGCAATTTGAAGGAAATCCATGCACCTATTGTCCAGGTGAATCTCCCATTCCTTGGAACCATGTCCACAAGTGCATTCTATTGGATAAAGGCTAAAGTCTTCCATGGTTTTGGGTGGAGGTAAGATTTATCCTTTATTATCATCCAATGACATTAAAATACCTTGCTACTACCACTTTTTCATCAATTAGCTAGGCTAAAATATCTAAAAGTGTATCTCATACAATCTTTTTATCCACAATGGAAGAAGGGCCATGGATATTTAGGATCCAAACATTTAAAAGATAGTGTGATACTTTGACTAAAAGCTAGTTTTGTAGAGTTCCACAAAATAGCCAGACGCCTAGAAGTACCTTGGGCTCCCACAAATCCAAACTTTCATTTTGTCCAATTATGAAATATTTTCATGTTCATGTCATTTAAAAAAATTAATTCTTGAAGTGATGCAATGTTTACCCTACAAGCATCAATTTGAAACTTGATTAGGGTTCTTTTGTTGGAGGAATTGATAACCCTAACATTCCATGATAAATTATCATCGACTTTGAGGAGAGAAACATGCTCTCCTCCCTCTAGTGTTATTTTCCCCTATTTTTATGGTGATTTGTCAAGAGTGGATTAAGCCTTGTTGCTATTTCTTCTTTGGTTTTGACTAATAAAGATTTCCTACCTCTTTTACCTTTAACTTTATTTTGGGTTGAATCTAATATTAGAGTTTGAAAGATTCACAAGTGTTGAGATAAATCAAAGTCTACATCTTCTTTAAATATATCTGAGCTACTATTTCATTTATTCTCTACATGCTTGCCTCATTAGCTATTGATATGGCTAACTTCTCTAGCCTTCCTTCCTAAAAGAGAATGTTGAATTCAAGGTTATCCAATTCTTTTTCTTCTTCAAATACCATGCTCATAATAGAATCTGTCAAATTCATTTGAAGTAAACTCTCCTCCTCTATCAAATCTTAAACATTTAATCTTAGCATCTACTTGATTTTTAACCATAGACTTGAATACTTTAAACTTCTCTAATGCTTTAGATTTTTCTCTAAAAAAGGTAACCCGTGACATTCTAGAATAATCACGAGTAAGCAACATAAAATGCCTTTCACCATTTAGACCTCTTGTTCTTGTAGGTTCGCATAGATCTATATGAATCAAATCCAAAGGTTTCAAAGTAGAATACTCTTTGTTTTTTAATCTCCTCTGTGTTTTCTTTTCCAACCGACATCCCCTGCACATTGTATCAATAAGTTTAATAATCTTTGGTAAATCTCTCACAATATGAGTAGAGCTAGTCTTCACCATATTGTCAAAATTGATATGTCCCATCATTGTGTGCCACAATCAACATTCACTGCTCTACACCCACATATAATTGCTTCCATTATTATCTTTCACATAGTAAACATTGCCATTAGTCCTTATACCTTATGAAACTAATCTTCTGGAACTTCCTTTTCTAATTTCACCTTGGATCCTTGAAATATGAGCTTATAACCCTTACTACACAATTGACTCACATTCAAAAGATTGTCTCAAACTCTTAACATAATAAACAACATTAGTCATATGCTTACCACCAATTGAAATAGTAACTTTACCACAAATAGGTGTATCTTGCTCACCTACAAATTTTACATATTCACCATCATACTTTAAAAATCAATGAACTTCCTTTATCACTTGTCACATGATTTGAACATCCAAAATCAATTATCCATCCTTTCGACTCTTCTTTTGCATAAAGTGTAGTCGTCGTACTCACTAGTTTTCGACAGTTCTCCACACCTTCTGAATTACTTGACCTTTCATTGAATCTTAGACCTAACTCATTATTCTTCACCAACTGACTCTTGCACTTTTGCTACATCAAATATGCTTGTGCATCATTCACATCCACTTCACATCAGTTCACACACATCTCATGCCCAACACATACAACTAGACATCTATATATACAAGATCATTCACCAAAACTCTCAACTAGGTTGACCATAGACATAATATATACAATATTACATAAATTTAGCCACTCGAACCTATAAGATTTATTGTGGTCTATTCTAGGAGATAAAGGGGACCCAAGCACATCACAACACATCCTCTAAATTTTATTCCAATGAACCGCACACAGTAGAACATCCACCAAAGTTGGCATTAATTATAACATGTAGAATAGCAAAGAAGCACATTAACCAGTTGGCCCAAAAGCAAACTCCAATGCAAAATACACAACACGGATCTACAAACCATGGTGAGACCCATATCAACATCCAAACTCAACCTCCAATGCATGTAGACCAAAAAGAAATGATCTAGATAAGATACACCACCTCAACCAGTCGAAAGCCAAACCAACTGACAACACTAAACACAAAACAATATAACTCCACTTGTCAGTCAAAACACTAGAAAACTAAAGTGGAACACTACACAAACCAAATGAACATGTCCTCCAAATCAAAACAATTGAATCCACACATCATAGAACTGTCAAGAATTCGCATAAACAATAAGTAACTCTACCATCTAAGCAACAAAGGACCTATAAACCTAGTAGTGCAACATACACAAATCATAAACATTATATTTAGAACTACAGTCCATAATCTTCACAATCCAAAGAAATGAAAAACATTTTTCCACAAGGACATTAAAAACTATTTCTTGCATATAAATATTGTTTCTTGCATATTGAAACTTCCACTACACCAGTCTTTTGAAAACACCTTACATCACCATCAAACTACACAACATCATCAAAACACTCATTTTTGGACCATCTACAACACAAGTGACATTAATGACAACACCAAATAGGTTGACATCAATGACAACACAACTCAACAACTCAAGTTTCCAACAATTTGTACCAAGGAGATGATGCATCTAATGAATTCTTATCTACTTTGAAGGGGTGTTTAAAGAACCATCCCAAGAAAAAAGTGAAAATATCTTATAACTTCATGTAGAATAATTTATGTACATTCAAGAAACTAGTGAGTTTATTCAATTGGGTTAAGAATGAGCTACTCTTTCTCTAGACAATGAAGTTTCATATCCAGGTAATAGATCAAATCTAGAGGTCAAAGATTTATTGCCTATCTTATATATTACTTACAACATCACAATATCTAGATTTCACTAAAGTACACAATGTACTTCTTGATGAAATTTGACTCCTTTTTACTTTTTGTTCTCAATAGATTTATTCAATATTTTTCAATTAGATGATGTCAAAACTGGATACATTTAAAGAAGATGAAATTCTATTTGAAGCTTATGCTCCCACTTTGTATTATTTGTCAAAAGATAAAGCTGTGAAATTAAAGATCAGGAACCTAATTGATTCCTTCTAATGGATACATTCTGTGAAGACAATTTTCATGATGAAGCTAAAAAGATCCAATGGGCCAAAAGTTTGCCACCAAGTGAAGAAAGTTTGAAAGATTTACTTGGAGAGGTGGATTTTTTTTCTACATGTTCATCCAATGTTTCAAGAGGAAACACAATTAGAAGATTATATTCCTACTTCCTTTGTGCCTAAAGATGGTTGATGCAATAGTTTTCTACTAGAGATTAATTAATATGTTTCTTTTGCATGTATATTGTGATAATGATCCAATTTTAAAAAATGCATACTTGAATAGGTTGTCAAATAAAAAATTGATTGGTACATATATTGAATGTGTTGCAAGAACAAGGCACACAATTGATAGCAATTTAGGAATTAAAGATTCAATGACAAAGGATAGAGATATTTCTCCAAAATCATTAGCCTTTCTTAGAGGGTGATACTTTGATTGTGTTCAAAGTTGAGTATGCCAAAATGATGGAAGAATGGGATCAAATCAAATATGTAAATACAACAATTCATGCAAATGTGTTGTAATTGCAAGACCATTTATGGTTAATTCAACTTGCACCCATGTGTCTCCTCAAGCATTTATTGCTTTGACCATGGTTATCTCTTTTGCCCTTGCACAAGATCCATTGGATAAAAGCTTTATTCTTTGAATAAAGAATTTATTCACTCAACCCAACCTTGACCTTAACTCCCAAGTTAACTCTCAGGTCATGTCAAGCATTTAATGCTTATTCCCTCTCCTCTCAACCTATCTCATATGGACACTTGTCATCCTAGGATTGGGTTGAAAGCCATCATAGGGATTGAATATCATTTAATCTTGACTCTTGTTGAGATTAGTCAATCTCAACCATCCATTGCTCCATTTTTCCTATAAATAGAGCCCATTTCTTCATAATCCAGATCTTGAAAACTTGTATGCATCTAAGTTATAAAGAATTTTAGAGAGCATTTAGCATAAATCACTAATATCTTGTTATTTTGGCCTAACATAAATCATTTTAGCATCATAGCATCTAATATTAGTTTTTACTCACATTTGCATAGCATTTTAGAGTAAACATTTCAATCTTGAACCTCCATAAGCATCCATAGTGCAAAAAGTTGCTAAGAGCTACACTAGTTTGGAACTTGGAGAGGAGAGGAACAAAGGAGAAGGAGCTAAGAGCATGTTAGGAGGCATTTGGAGATGTCTCGTTATATTTGCTTTCCTAGTTAAATATTTCTTCATGTTTTTGGTGTCTCTTTTGATATGTCTGCTTAGATTAGTTTTTGAATGGATTAACACTAACGGTTTCTTGGGTTGTTGTGTGTTATTCCACCACAGGTTCTAGTCTAACCTTCCCCCATTTCGCAGAGCATCATTTGGCGAACCCGACGTGAATCTAACAACAAATATTTGTTTAAAAACTAACTTGTTTGACTATTTAGCTTGACACACAGGTCGCGCTTTGGCGCTTCTGTTCGCGTGTTAGCGTTGTTGTCTTTTTTTTGTCTTCTAGTGCTTTTGTTCTTACAATAGCGCTATTGTCAAAGAATTGGCGCTTTTGCATATCTTTTGACGCTTGTGTGCATCAATTAGCGCATGTTTTTATATTGGCACTTTTGTATTACTGTAGATATATTTTCTTTTAGCGCTTTTGTAGTGGTTTAGCGCGTTTGTGTTAAAATAGCACTTATGTTTTCACACAGACTAGCGCTATTGTAACAGAACATTGTAAAAAATGCCATGTAACTGATGAAATAAATTTTCTTAGGCTTGTGGAAGCCCACCATGTTTTTCGTTTTTTCTAACTGTTTGCTTCATGTACAGGTTTTAAAATAACTTTCTTTTTTTAGCTTAAAAATAAAAAACACTTCTTTTTGGTGCTTTAAAAATCACAAAAACAAACTCTCTTTCTTTGCAAGTTAGGATCACTTCTTTTTGGTGCTCTAAAATTCACAAAAACAAACTTCATTTCTTGCAAGATAGGCTCACTTCATTTGGTGCTTAAAATCAACAAAGCAAAATTTATTTCTTGCATCAAACTAAGAATTCACAATCCACACTTCCATTTTTAGGCAACTAAAAGGAACAATCAATTTGTCTTATTTTGCAAAACGATTTATTTTATGCATACGTGCTCTTATTTCAGTTGACCAGGATTTCAAATTCTAGTTTACTCAAACACATTGCTTTTGAAGTTAAAAAGAACATCATGGTTGTTGGACCAACATCTCCAAATAGATAAAACATCATTGCAATGACAAGTTAAAAAGAGCAAGTGTATTTTGTGTTTAGCACACTTGTGCAAAAAGAGTTTGTTGAGTGGTCCTACTTCTAACACACACTATCCTCTCCCTTGGCTTTTGTGGTCCTAGGTGCAAGAGAAAAGTGTTAGTAACACTCAAGTTTTATCTTTTTAAAAGAGGCCTGCCAAGAGACACATCACTCTTGGGAATGATCTCGCGCGGTAAATCCTTTGAGCCGCTATAGAAATCGGGTGAGAGCGAAAGTTGTAGCCTTGGGTATAGTTGTTCCTATAGTGTAACTTGCCGAAAGGACAAATGGGTCCCACCACAAGTTACAAGGCTCTTAAGTGAGTCACTGCAGAATGAACTTATGTCCAAAAACATCGAACATTACTAAACACCTTTAAATTAGTAGCCCGCGCGTTATATTGATTGAGGATATTTGTGATACAATTCAGTGCAAGAGCATAGATGGTTTTGCTCCCAAGATACTCACCATACATATTTCTTTGAGTAGAAACATAGCTTTTTGAAAAGTCAATTGTGGCTTGATGAAAGTGGTGAATCCCCCATCATAGGGATCATCTATTTGTTATGCTCATGCAAGACTTAGTATATCACATCATTACCTGCCACGACGAGATCCATAAGGTATGTAGTACCAAAGTCGAAGAAATATCAAGATGTGGGCTGAATTTATCGCAACTGGCCATTTGACCTTAGGGATAAAAAGTGTTTGAATTATGTTCATTTTTTTAGTCAAGACCAGTGCAAATTGAGCCGACTTCAGGATTTGTAAAAACACCTAAAAAATACACTTAAAGGGAAAAGGGTCATAAAAAGTCCAAGGATTGGGTTGATATAGACCCACACCTATTTGTTCCTTTTGAGGTAACATTCTTGTGTTTGTGTGTTTGCTTTGTTTTCTTGTCAAAGAAAAATTAGAAAATCCAGTTCCAAAACAAGTATTCATCCAGCACCAACATTTTCAAAAACACAAAAGATCAAAAACCAAGAGCAACAAACAAAGAGTATCCACTATATGACCATTCTTCACATCTTGAGAAAGAAAAATCTTCATCAACACATCAACTTGAAGAAAAGACCATTGAGCTCAAAAGCTCTTATCAAAAGGAGGAAATTCTTCTATCTTAATAGACAAATCTTTGTCTCTCATAGAACCTTCCTACGTCGCATGCATCTATATCTTCAAGGGAAATCAAACGAATTAGATCAAGAGTCATTAAACCGCAAAGCTTTTATGTAATATCGCGCTTTGAGTTATCACAAAAACAAAGGAGGCAAATTCAACCCTGACTTCTTTCCAGACATTTGTATCACCTACAACATAGCTCGAGAAGAACCACAAACCCCCGAACAAGAAGAGGAAGAGTTTGTTCCTTTTGTAACACAAAGTTTCTATTGAAGTTAAAAATTTCATCCATCATCTCATCCATTTCAACTCTCAAAACATCAAGAGGTTTTTGTCCTAAGTTCTATTTTCAAAATTGCTTGATTCAAACACAAACAAATCACTTTTTAGAGTGTCTATACATCTAGGATAAGCTCATCCTAAAAGACATCTCTACGAAGGTTAAAACTAGTCTATGAGTGAATCCTCTCATTACTAGGTAGTTAAGTCTGTAATACATCTCAGATTTCTCTAAACCTTATCACATCAAACCTTATCAAAAACAACAAGCAATTCAAGAAAGAACTTTGGTCACATCTCCCTTTAAGTGCTAGAGATCCATATGCAACACACCACACCAACCATAAATCTCTCATTTCATCAACAACTCATCATCATTCTCACCCAACTTCAACAAAAACTTATAAACAAAATGGCTCATACCCGATCACAATCTAGACAACTAGAAATTGAGGAAGAAGAGGAAGAAAATATCAATGAATTCCAAGAAGCCCTTGGAGGAAACGCAAATGACGAAAACCCAAGTACTCCCACTCTTGCGACAATAGAAAGGGCACAACACAACCCTCTCTTTAACAGACTTTTTGACAAAATACTCAAGAGCAATGCGGATGCTCACTTTTTAAAACTTGCTCAAGAGGGAGCCAAACTCCCTCTGACTTTGATATAGCACAACTAAGACAAGCCTCAGAATGCCAAAGCCATAATGAGGATGCATGAGGTCGAGAACACATCAGATACAACCTTCCTCAAGGTAATCCCCCACCTCCTCCTCCAAATGAAATAGACATGTTGCGGCAACAAGTTGAAAATCTCGTCCAACAACTTCATAGTGGTATAAAAACCAATCAATTTTCACTCAATGACATTTGTCCCTATCCCTTTGATAGGAATCTTCATATGCCACCTTTTCCATGAGGGTTTGAAGCACCCAAGTTTGAAAAGTATAGAGGAAAAGGAGATCCTCGTGATCATGTTAGAGAATTCCATTCATCTTGCCTCGAAGTGGCGTACGAGGACACATACCTAATGTGACTCTTTCCCCAAAGCTTGGGAGGAACAACCACATCATGGTTTTCCTGATTACCAGGTGGCATTAGGACATTTGAAGAACTCATCCAGAAGTTCCTAGCACATTACTCACACAACATTGAACGTGATATCACCATGGCAGATCTATGTAACACTAAACAAAAACCAAGTGACCTTTTCTCAGTCTTTCTGCAACGATGGCGTCAAATGTCTAGCAGGCGTTCTCTTCAGTTACCTGAACAAGAACTAGTGGAAATATTTATTTCCAACTTAAACGAAGAAATGGAATTTCACCTGGACATAAAAGACACAAACTCTCTCAATGACATGATCACCAAAGGCTTAAAATGTGAGCAGGCTCTCATCAAAAAAGGGCTTATCAAAATATATAATGAACCAAAGGATGGCCCTCGCCCACACTTCAATAGTGACAACCCTAACTTCTGGAACAAAAACAAAAACGTCGTCAATGACGAGGTTGTGGATGCAAGAACTATTAAAAGTGCACAACCTGTGGTTCGATTTGCAAGACAGAGCCCCCCACCCAAAAATAACACAGTTGCTCCTCCAAACCAAGGATGCAACACATCTCAAGAGGAACCCAGACAACGTCAACAAAATTTTAAACCAAAATGAACATACACTCCCCTAGGGGAACCCATCGAAACAGTGTTACGGCAGTTGGTTTCTCAAAATCTGGTGACCTTGCCCAAAACATCAAATTATGAACCTCAAGTCAAACCTTCATGGTGGAGACTGAACATTGCAATTTCCATCAAGGGAAAGGGCATAAGACAAGCAATTGTCACAGATTGAAAGATCTTATTTGGGATCTTATTGACTGAGGTGAAATCGAAATCGAAGGACATGACCCAAAGACAACAAACAATGATCATCTAATGTTCAAAAATCCACTTCCATCACAAGATCAAAGGGGTCCTTCCACTTCAGGGCGAAACACAGATACCACCAATTATACGCAAGCCGCATATAATTACACTGTGAATCACCTATACAATGCCAGTGAACAGATTGCAACTATTACAATCAAAAATCTCAGCTCCACTTGCAATGTTGTTACACGTCGCGGAAAGATTACCATAAAAGCAGCTCCACAAGGCACCACATCTATCCCAAAATAGTATAACCTTGTGGACCAATTAGATAAAACTCCCGCACTGATACCCATCTTAGAGTTGTTGCGTCTATCTCCATCTCATAAAACAATCTTGGATCAAGCTCTCCAAGAGGCGTCAGTCCCTACCAATTTGAACACAGATCAATTCCAAGCCATGGTTGGAAATCTAAGGTCATCACCTTGTCTCACTTTCTCTGAAAGTGACAACTCCTCCTTCCAGCAACCTCATAATGCCTCACTCCACATTGAAGGGTTTATCAACCAACATAGGATCAAGTGAGTCTTGATCGATAATGGAGCAAGCCTGAATATCTGTACTCTACAATTAGTCACAGCTTTGGGATATGCAATTGAATAAGTGGATCCCTGCAAGAAGATCACAATCAAAGCTTATGATGATGTAGAGCGTTCATCCAAAGAAGTTGTTGTACTACCAATCCGAGTGGGCCCTGTAGTGAAGCACATCATATGTCAGGTTTTGGACCTTCCTCTGTCATACAATTTGTTGTTGGGAAGACCTTGGATACACGCCATGCAAGCCGTTCCATCCACTTACCATCAATGTATCAAGTTCCCACATAATGGTGTAGAAATCACGATCTTGGGCAATGCAAACCCCTTTGCATATTGTTATAATATAAGTCATCAACCAGAGATTACCGTTCCCAACAATAGAGAAGTCATCTCATCCACATCATATGTAAGTCCAACCTCTCTTTCCAGTTCAAACACCACTATACCCAAGCAAGAGAAGCTCAAGATGAAAATAGCAGAGGAAGGTCCTGGGGAATACAATCTCAACCAACTCTTTTGTGTTGGACAAATGCCCACTTCTCCTAGAACACATGGTAAACCTCAACGGTTACTTCAACAACCACTGATCAAGCCAGCATGTACTTTGACGTTGTTCATCCTTGGAAAGAGTCAAGACGAAGAGACCAGAGATGAGGACTTAGCAGAATGGATCTATAAAGATCCCATCACCACCAATATTCTGCAAGCTAAGCTTCCCACTGATCAGTATGGCAAAAAGGCCTTCTCATTATGCAAAGAATGGGTTATGATGGCCAGAGTGCTCTGGGACCCTGCAAAAAAGGAAGACATGAACCGCTACAGCCGGAATTAAAACCCAAAGATAACACTGGCCTAGGTTTTCAAAAAGAGATTCTTCCTAAGCTCAGATTCAAAGGGAAACCCAGCAAACCACTATATCGACCTATTACAAAGAGGTCACCTTTGATTATAAAAGCATCATCGAGCACCCTAGCAACTGCCCCATTGAGGCTAAAAATCCCAGCAAAACCATCTGCGACACCAATCATCCCACCAATCAAACCAGCAACCCCGTCAGCAGCAGCAATAACATCAATAGCACCATTAGCAGCAACTGTATCAACACCCTTAGCAATATCGACAACACCGGCAATTCCAGCAGAAGCAGTAGAGTCAACACTATCGATACTCCCTGTATCGGATTCGTTGATCGCCATAATCCTTCCTGCAACACCAATCATTTCATCTACAAAGGTACATCAACCGATCATACCTGCAGTGTTTAACTCAAAGGATATCCCAGTATGGTATAGTAATCGGATACTGGAAAGCAACTCAGAGACTGACTCACATGAGTGGGAATTTGATTATGTCCAGCTTAATACTTCAGATGAGGAAGACACATCACTACCTCCACCCCACAAAGACATCCCTATTTACAGAGAAGCACAAATAAAGATCTCTTGAGTTCCTGAGCTGGAAACTTTTTCCACAAACTCTACGTCACATCCTACGCCTGATTCTGACAGGGAGAGTACCATCAACGACCTTCACCACAACGTCTTAACCCTCACTAACACATTTAATGAGCTTAACCTAATCGATGAAGTAATGCCCATTATCCATCCTGAACTCATCGAATGGAACCAACCTAATCCCCCATGTCTTGACCATTTCCAAAACGATGAGGCGATCATTGACTTTTTGGAACTACGAGATAACATACCAAGCGGGGATCACAAAGCTAGATTCGTCATTGAACTTAATAGCGCAGCATACTTTGGGGCGGATGCCAAACCTTTCAGCTGCAAAGATATAACAATAAAACATGGATCTTCCAGTGAAAACCACACTGTGGCACTGTTTGATACCACAAAGTAAAAAGAAAGAGTGTATCCAACGATGAAAACCTCTCTGAGGCGCCTGAGGATGAAAGGTTTGACATCCACCCTTCTAGTACACAGCAAGAACGATCGACAATTCTCATTGAGGAAACAAAAGAATATAACGTGGGGACTCTTGAAACTCCTCACCACATACATCTGGCATCTCTTTTAGCTCCAGAGGAACAACCTAAGTTTGTCAAATTCTTCCAAAAGCATCAGATCAACTTTGCATGGTCATATGCAGACATGCCTGGGCTTGATCTTGATTTAGTCATGCATCACCTCACCGTAGCTGAAGGAGCCAAACCTATCAAGCAGAAACTTCGCAAGATGCATCCCCAGATTGTAGTATTAGTCAAAGAAAAACTCAAGAAATTTCTAGATGTTGGTTTTATTCAACCAATTGATTATGCAGATTGGATATCCAATATTGTGCTCGTCGGCAAACCAAATGGGGGCATCTGTATCTGTACTGACTTCAGAGATTTGAACAAGGCAAGTCCTAAAGATGACTTCCCCCTACCAAACATCGACATAATAGTAGACCTAACAGCTAGACATGCCATGCTTTCACTTATGGATGGCTTTTCAGGATACAATCAGATAAAGATCGCACCAGAGGATCAACATAAGATGGCCTTCACATGTCCATGGGGAACATACTGCTGGAATGTAATGTCTTTTGGTCTCAAGAATGCAGGAGCGACCTATCAACGAGCAATGACTACCATCTTCCATGATATGATGCATACCATAATGGAAGATTATGTTGATGACTTACTAGCAAAATCACTCACAAGAGAAGGTCATCTAGACATATTAGAGAAAATCTTTGATAGACTAGAACAATATCATGTTCGACTCAACCCAAAGAAATGTGTCTTTGGAGTAACCTCAGGGAAACTTCTAGGATACATTGTCTCGAGCAAAGGTATTGAGGTCGATCCAGCAAAGGTCAAGGCAATCATGGACATGCCACCTCCCAAGAACATCAGCCAGCTAAGGACACTACAAGGGTGGCTTCAATCCATCTGAAGATTCATTGCACAACTAGTAGACAAGTGTCATCCATTTACACACCTGTTACACAAAGACATCCGCTTTTAGTGGGATGTCAGATGCCATCAAGCATTCCAGATGCTTAAAGACTATCTCATAAATACACCATTGTTGATCCCACCAAATCCGAGCAGGCCTATATTGCTCTATATTTCAGCAACAAGTACAACATTAGGTGTACTATTGGCACAACACAATGCAGAAGGGAAAGAGTGTGTTGTTTACTACATTTCTCGCACACTGGTTGGCTATGAACTCAATTACACACCTATTGAGGGAGCTTGCCTAGCAGTAATCTTAGCGGCCACTAAACTGAGGCACTATCTGTTAACACATAAAGTACAACTCATTGCAAAGATTGATCCACTCAAGTACTTACTCAACAAAGTTGCATTGACAGGTCGCTTGGCCAAATTTCTCAATGAATTTGACATCGAGTATGTGGACCGTAAGGCTATCAAAAGACAAGTTATTGCATATCAGTTGGCCGATGCACCACTCATAGGCGATCATCCTCTCATTTCCAATTTCCTAGATGAAGAGATATTCATGATCACAGCAGCACAACCATGGAAACTATACTTTGACGATTCATACACTAGGCATGGCTTGGGGGCAGGCATTCTGTTTATCACACCTCAAGGTGACAATATCCCAAAGTCTTATAGGCTCGCATTTCCATGCATAAACAACATAGCTGAATATGAGGCCTTGATCACAGGACTCAGGCTAGCCATACAATGGAAGTTACAAGAACTGCAAGTATATGGAGACTCCCAACTGGTCATTCGACAAGCAACCGATGAATATCAGACTAAGGATGACAAACTCATGCCATACAAGCAAATGGTGGACAATCTAAAGACATCATTTACTACTATCACCTTTGAACAGATAACTAGAGATCAGAATCAAGCGGCTAACACTATGGCGACTATTGCCTCTCTCCTCGATCTTCCAAAAAATTCAACACGTTATGAGTTCTTGGTCGAACAACTTTGGATTCCCGCTTATGATATCCCCGAATCCGAGATGATATGTCGCCTTATTGGTTCTGAATCCCCATGGTACGATGAGTTCTACACCTACCTCCATGATCACACTTCCTCCTAACCAATCAAATAACCAACGTAAAACCTTCATTCGCCAAACTGCTCGATATACCATTATTGTTGAAACCCTATACCGATGCATTCTTGATGGTACTCTCCTTCGATATCTAGAACAAGATGAGATAACAAAGGCCTTGGAAGAGGTACATGAAGGAATTTGTGGGACTCACTCAAGTGGCCCGTCACTAACCAAGAACATCATACGAGCTGGATACTATTGGCCATCAATGGAAAAAGACTCCTATTACTTTGTCAGAAAGTGCGAAAAATGCCAAGTTCATGGAGACCTGATACACGCACCAAGACAAGAATTGCAACCAATCACAACACCATGGCCTTTTTGTCAATGGGGCCTTGACCTTGTTGGTAAAATCCATCCATCTTCATCCAACGGCCACAAGTTTATCATTACCACCACCAAATACTTCACAAAGTGGATCGAAGTTGTTCCACTTACCCAAGTCACCGACAAGCAGATCGTGTCATTCATCCTTAATTACATCATCTACCACTATGGTGTACCCATGTCCATCATCACAGATAACGGTCTTCCATTCAAAAATCAAGATATTTGTGAGCTTTGTGAGAAGTTTCACATCCAACATCGCTTTTCCACACCCTATTACCTGCAATGCAATGGTCAAGTCGAAGCATCAAACAAGAACATATTAAGAATCCTCAAGAAGAAAGTCAATGATGTCGGTCGTGATTGGCATGTTCAATTGAATCTAGCACTATGGGTGTATCGAACTAGCATTCGAACCCTTATAGGTGCAACTCCCTACTCATTGGTCTATGGTGCAAAAGCTATCCTTCCTATTGAGGTCGAGATACCATCTCTACGGGTTTCATTGCATAATCTCATTGATGATGAAGCATATAGAGTATCACATCTTCAGGACTTAGAGCTACTTGATGAGAAATGACAAGCTGCATACAATCACCTCAAAGCATATCAGCAGTGCATGAGCAGAAGCTATAATCATTGGGTTAGACCTCGCACATTTGAGGTAGGTGATCTTGTTCTTCGAGAAAATCCTCGTAACCAACTGAATAGAGAACATCAGGGAAAGTTTGAGTCAAATTGGCTGGGGCCATATGTTATTACTATTGTATTTGGGTCTGGGGCATACCAGTTGTCTACTTCAGAAGGAGAAACGCTAGCAGATCCGATCAATAGCATGCACCTCAAACGATTTTATATATAAAGTTACATAGAGCATCAGGCTCCCATGCATATCGGCAAAAACACCAAAAACATCCAGATAAATGTCCTGAAGAAAATACAAAAACATCAAAAAAAAAAAAAGTGAACAAAAATCATGCATCCAAATGGTGAACAACCACTCTGGTGGCACCTTGGGTAGGTACGATGGTAAAAACCTGGCAAACAGGCACCACTCATAAAGGCTATGGCTCCATTGTCTTTCGGGCTTGTTGCGATCACATTCCTTACATGCCCTCATCCATCCGTCCAAACCATGGCTTGTTATTGATCTGCAATCAAGAAAGTACTTCATGCATCTTGTATCCCGCTTTTTCATAGCCATGTCTAGAAACTGGGGGCAATGCCCTTAATCAAGTTTGATGGAAGTGGACACTACATTGTTTTGAGATTCACAACGTTCTTCATTTCAAAACTGTCTCACAAAATCCAAAAACATTTCAAAATTGTTTCACAAAATCCAAAAACATTTCAAAACTATCTCACAAAATCCACAAACATCAGAAAACATCCAAAAATCAATCAAAAACATGACAACACCTTGTACATACGTTTTTCAAAGTAGATACCAAACAAACACTGTGACATACTCAAAACAATCACCACTTATCAAATCGGCCAAACAATCAACATCAACACACAAACTGTCTTCAACAAGGATGCATCCTTCCTTACCCAAACAAAGACAAAATGACAATTTCTTTGACAAGAAAATTATGTTTAAGCTATCAAATATTTGGTTGATTTGTAGGTTATTCATTCGTTTATATATATCAGGTTCCTACAGCATTGTTTGTGTATCTTTTGCGAATCATTCCGATGTAGTTCTAGGGCATGTACTAATGGTGTCTACGTGGGAAGTTCACTAAGTTACGTGATTATATGCAAAATGCAGTCATGGATCACTACGGCTTGCTGACTACAGGGTATACCTCGACCATATGAGCATGAACCATTATCGAGGATCCATATTCTTTTATTCTTTATATATATGTTGTTTGCTTGCAGGTACCATGCTCCATCCTTGGTTCCTACTGCCTCATCCAAACTCGATAATGGTTTATCTCTGATTACAGTATGAACTTGTCTCAGGATATGATCGGAAAAAGATCAAGGAGGATGTTCCAAGTCATGCACGAAAGGAGATAATCCTTGTCTGTTCCACAAGAAATACTCAGGTCAACTTGATCCATTATATCAAGTTGCTTGTATTAACTTGCTATATCAAAATCCATGTAAGGAATACTCAGGTCATCTTGAATCATTATGTCAAGTTGCTTGTATTTTCTTACAACATTTTAAAGCTCAATGATGAAAAATAAAGCACTATAGATCGTCATTTCATCTCATCTGTATATATTGCATTATATTGCATTCCATCCATCCATACATTCATAAATAGTTGCATATCATTCATACATAATAAGGGCAATGGGTGCATACTCTATTTTCCTCTTCTTCCATAGGAATGAGTCACGTCAGGTTCACCAAATGATGCTCTGCGAAATGGGGGAAGGTTAAACTAGAACCTGTGGTGGAATAACGCACAACAACCCAAGAAACCGTTAGTGTTAATCCATTCAAAAACTAATCTAAGTATGCATATCAAAAGAGACACCAAAAACATGAAGAAATATTTAACTAAGAAAGTAAATATAATGAGACATCTCAAAATGTCTCCTAACATACTCTTAGCTCCTCCTTCATTGTTCCTCTCCTCTCCAAGTTCCAAACTAATGTAGCTCTCAGTAGCTTTTTGCACTATGGATGCTTATGGAGGTTCAAGATTGAAATGTTTAATCTAAAATGCTATGCAAATGTGAATAAAAGCTAATATTAGATGCTATGATGCTAAAATGATTTATTTTAGGCCAAAATAACAAGATATTAGTGATTTATGTTAAATGCTCTCTAAAATTCTCTATAACTTAGATGCATACAAGTTTTCAGGATCTGGATTATGAAGAAATGGGCTCTATATATAGGAAAAATGGAGCAATGGATGGTTGAGATTGACTAATCTCAACAAGGGTCAGGATTGAATGATATTCAATCCCTGTGATGGCTTTCAAACCAATCCCAAGATGACAAGTATCCATATGAGATAGGTTGAGAGGAGAGGGAATAAACATTAAATGTTTGACATGACCTGAAAGTTAACTTGGGAGTTAAGGTCAAGGTTGGGTTGACTGAATAAATTCTTTATTCAAAGAATAAACTTTTATCCAATGGATAAACTCTTATACAAGAGCAAAAGAGATAACTATGGTCAAAGCAATAAATGTTTAAGGAGACACATGGGTGCAAATTGAATTAACCATAAATGGTTATGTAAGAGCCATAAGTGGTTTGAAAGACTTTAGAGGTTAAATTGTTGAACACACAAAGCATTAAATGTTTTTCAAAGACTTTGAAGTCTTTGAGAAGTGACTCCAAGTTGCTTAGGAATGTGACAATAATTAGGGGATGGATTAGGTTAATTAAGAAGGGGTTAGAAGAATCTAGAAGGGGGTTTAGGAGTGCAAGTGGATTTGGTGGGTGAGGAAAAATAAGATTTTAATTAAAATAAAATTAATTTATTTCAATAAATGTGTGCAAGTTGCATTTATAGGAAAATGCAAGTGGGGGGGGCGAGGGGAATTTATGATTTAAATAAATGTTTTATTTAATTTATTTAAAAGAGGAAAAGGGGATTAAATAAAATAAATATGATTTATTCATTTAATTGATTGTGATTTTGGTTTAATGAATTAATTAACATAAATTGAATAATTTATTTAATTAATAGGAGAATGTTTGAAGATGAATTAATATTATTTAATTAACTGATGGCTAGTAGATTTTTAATCAAATAAATACAAAATATTCATTTAAATAAAATGGACAGATTTATGTTACTATACATACCAATCAGCACCTATGGAAGAGTACTTGTTATACTTTTCCAAATGCAATAAAAACAAGCTTCCTTTCCCTCCATTGGTTTAGGTATATTAATCAAATATAAGGTTTCAAACTTCAACAACAAATACAAGTTTAAAGATCATGGCAATTGATGATTTTTATTACATCAAGGAATCGCAAATTGGAACCTCATGTTGTGCTACAATTTTCATCCAAACCATAAGATGTTCAAATGTGTCATCAAGATGTTCACCAAGACACCCAAATTGAAAGAATTATTGAAGTTGAATTTTTAGTTTCAAAGTGTTATGGTTAACATACACGTGTTCATCAAGTCTTGAGCTGTCAACTTTTTATTGGCTTGATGGAAAATTCACCAAATTTAGAGACCTTGATCAAATTTGCAAGTCGAACTTATTATAAATCTATGAAAATATCTAAGTGATAAAGGTTATTGTTCTGAAGGAGGTGGATCTGAAACTTATTATTAGGATTTTATTAAACATAGAATTGTTTGTTTCATTTCCTCTTTTTTGCATATAAGGATAGTGTTGCTTTAAAGCAAAGCTTTATTGAGAAATTATAATTAGCTTACCCCTAAAAGCTACCTCTTGAAAATCTTATAAGTGTTTTGAGCACAAATTTTTTATTAAGAGTTGAAGGTAGATTTGTTGTACAAATTTTCATTCAAACTTCAAAATCAAGTTATGTTTTTAGGTAATGAATAAATATAAATTAGTGCTCGTCTTATGCTACAAAAATTGCTATTCAATATAATGGTTTTCCCACATTTTGTGATTTCATGAAGTAGAATTGAGCAACTTTGGCAAACTTTGGATTAATGTCTGTTATTCATTAACTAGTGGCTTTGTATAGTATTTAGCAATTTATTTTTGTAATCGTGTGATGTTCATCTTTTTAGTCACCTCTGGTTAATGTACATTTGCTAGTCTTTGAATCAGCTAGTAGTCACCATTCATGTGTTATTCATTCAAATTTCAAATATTTCTGTGCAAATGGAATTCAGGTTTCTGTTTCATCCAATAGAAAGTTGTGCTCATTCATGCTTGATTTATTTACTCTGCTTTAGCTCTAAAAATCTCATTGCATGTCTTTAGTTTTGATAGTCTCACAATTACATCTGAGGTAAAAAAAATGCAATCAATTACATATTTACGTTCAATGCAGAACTCCATTAAGATTTTGTACAATTTGCATATTATTTATAGTTTTTAAGTTTTAGATCTCCAGGAACCTCCCCTTGTAATTGAAAAGCAGATCTACTTTATGCGCTGTTACATTTTGTGTTGTCTTGCAAGAGAGAAATTAAAAGGCTAACGAATATATAATCCTCTATATTGTGATTAATGGAACTAGGATGAGCCCACCATACTCTACCTTGTTGGTTTCATTTTCTTGTTTAATACGTAATCACTAATCTAAGTTCAATTTATTTTAGAGACATAGGTATTTAAAGTGTTGCCTTCCATTTAATTAATTATCTAATTCAATGTTGAGCATGATAGCATGCATGAATGGAAAAATCCGTTATTCTTTTACATTCAAAGCCAACCTGAATGTCGTTTGACAAATGCAGTTGGACAACCGGCCTCTGTGCTGCCCAGGAAAGCCAACAACAATTTACACTACACAGTTGCCTAGAATTGATTGTTTATTCATGGTGAAGAGGTTGTGTGTGCATGTGCATGTGCGTGTTCGTGTGCATGTGCGCTTCTATCATGATTCATAATTGTGGATACTTGAGTTTACAATGTACATGGGTATCGGGGAGATAAGATCGAACAAGCCATTTTGATTGATATACTAGCTGATGACTAAAATAATGTGCAGCCTGCTTATGCTGCACAGCACTCTGTATAACCTGCATTTGGCATCGATATCATTCCACCCAATCTGCTTATCAACACTCTTATAGGATGTGAATTCCATACATAATCTCTTGGTGGATACTGTATTAGGAAAATTAATTAAAAAATCAGATTATTCGTTATACTAATATGCCCCAGACCATTTTCTTCTGAAGCCAGAGCTTCAATAATACAGTGAAAATGAAGACAAAACAATCAAGAGAATGCGGTCATGCAAATAATAATGTTGCAAAGAGTATTTTAAGTGTCACACCAAGTTCTCTCTCTCTCTCTCTCTCTCTCTCTCTCTCTCTCTCTCTCACATTTGTTGATCCCAAGTTTCCATCTCCTCCTCATCATACCAATGCATCACATATTCCACAACCAACTCAAGTTTATGCCCTAACCAATCTCCATGTCACCTGCAATCGCTTATTGCCCATTTACTCCAATCCCACCTCCATGCTCATAAATGAACTGGCAGTGACAGATCAAGTCTCCTTGCTCTTGGGACAAAGGCTGTAGCCCACCAGGCCTCACAATACTCCCTACAGATTCTTCCATCCACTGTCCATAACTCCACACTGCTTGATACCCTTCAGAACAACATACTGAATGTCAATTCAGCCTCCAAGACCTCTCCTTGAAAGAAATACTAACCTCTCATACCGGGTATGCCCTATCCTTTGTGGTTCATTGCAACTTGGATTCACCAATAAGTACAAAGTGTATTCATACTGCAGTTGAGAAACTAACTCAACAAAATTGGGAGCATAACCGCATTGATATAATTTCTTTGTTGGAGGAAAGTGGTGTCCAGATTGCTAATTTTTCCAATTATTTTAAACATGGAGACCCAAAGTATTGAAAAGTTAACTATTATATAATCCTGTCAAAACCATAATAAATGAAGCTCTCGTGGAACATATGAATCAGAAGAAATTTAATAATGTTTAATCAAGAGGCAAGAAGCAGTGGACTTCAGGCCCAAGCAACTGATTGGAATGTTCCTGCTTTCCACCACATGTCCAACGACACTAGTCCTCCTCCTAGCCAGGCTCCTAATCCTCGTCAAATGTACAGCACGTATGGATAACATTTGACTTCTACACCTCATCAAACATATATAGTCAATAATAGATAAATCAGATTATGAGATGCTTTATGGCATTTCTCTCAATTTCTATCATCATACTTACAGCACAACTGCTTCCTTGTGATCTCTTCTTATGAAGTCAGCTTACTCTCTATTTGGCAGTTATTAGCCTAAATGCAGTCTCTGCTCTCTGTCAGTGATTACAAATGTTTGCTTATGGGTCATGCCTTCTTTACTGACTCTTGCTCTTTGTAAGGTTTCTCACCTTCTCCAATTTTCGCTTCTCTCATAAGGAAATTATTTGTCTGTAAACAATTTAAAATATATATCTACTTTTAAAAAATTAGGGTAAAAAAAAAGACTCAATTTATAAGTCACAAAGATAAAACACATCACACAATTGAAAGATCGATTATTCTGTTATAATAAAAGAGCTGTAGGGAGGGGCCTCAATAATTATTTCATAGTGATAGTTAAATTTGAATATATATTGGAATTGTTGTATATTCCAAATGTGACGAAAAACATTGATGATATATATATATATACTGAACTCTCCATTTAATTTCTATAGGAACATCATGCTAGCAAACATCAATATATTCTGAATTCTGCAATCAATTTCTATCACACCACCATGCTAGCAAATATCAACCATGTTTTGTTCATTAATCATGCTTATGCTCTTACTTGGTTCATTGTGTAATGGTTTTCCCTTTTATTAGACTGCTTTGTTTTTAAAGAGCTAATCATATTGTGACGTCTAAATGATCAATCAACTATCATGAAAAAAATTATCAGACATCTAGTTTGAATATGGTTAATCACTCCAGCCATATTAGCAGGAATAAAACAAAAACAAAAACAAAAACAAAAATTCAAGTCTCTAAGGGGACAAAGCACTCTGATAAACATGTTATAGAAGGAAATCAAGTTAAATATCTGAAACTATTTTCTCTTAAAAAGGATTTGAGGATAAACCCATATATATTCACAGGCAGTTTTACTGTTTCATGTGATTACTATATCAGAGAGAGTCAACTTTTTCCGTGGATTAATCTGTATATCCTTTGGCAATGACCTTAATTTCACATGAAGAATGTTCACTTTAACAGAATCTGTGTAGAGCACCTATAACACATAACCATACACATCTTGGTCTAGAATATTGCAAGTGTCTTGGACTGTAAAATAATACTTTTCATTAATTTTTTGCAAAATTTATTACAGAATTTTTTTCCATGGATATGCAGATCAAGCCAGATTTTATATTAACAGCATTTTAAGAGTTTCTGGAGATCCTACACATATGGCAGCTTCTTTAACCGATCCAAAGCTAAGAATAATTTCAACAAATACCAATTCTAATGTGGCATGCCAGCAATTAGAATTCAATTAAATATATATACTCCAATGTCAAAACAACCTTTATACTCTGAGAAATGATACATTTACAATCATATATGTACTCAAGCAGCACAGAAAAGAATGTATGTTGTGAATCAATACCCATGGTTTCTGGTGTCATGACAGAAACAGTTCATCAATTAGCGTATTAAAACAAAACAGAAAACAAATGAAATGACAGATATATCATTTAATATCACTTACAATTGCTTCAATTAAGTTGACATAAGGTGGTGGCATTGGGTGTGTCCACATCTTCCTCCTTAGTCACAATCTCAATCCAGGTGGAATTTTTGACAGGATAAAGTTTGACTGGATTGATAGCATTCACTCTCAATCTAGTCATACGAGAAGGTACCATAGGCATGACAAGAACTGATGAAGCATTGATTCGGTCTTGCCCTAAGCCCATAAATATTGTACATGCAGTCTACATGACATTGAAAAGGAAATAATATTTAGATTGCATCAACTTACCATTAGTTTTGGAGTAAAAGAAATTTTACATAAAATTCTTGATTTTCAAATTACAAAACTAACACAATAATGTAAAACATTTGGAAGATGGTCCATAAAATGAAAAGAAGGGATTAAATAAGGCTACTTATCATGGAATACGTCAAGAGTTAAAAAAAAATTGCAACTATTATTCTATTAAACATTAAAAATAAAGGATGAAATATGGCCCATGAACATGCATATAAAAAAGCATGGAAGAGGGGAATAACATGCAAACATGATTTTCATGTTATAGGCCCATAAAATAGAAAAGAACTAGAAGGGTTAAAATATGGCTAATTTATCATGGCCTGCATCACTGGTGAAACCAATTAACTTCTATTAAACATTAAAAACTACTGGGTTACTAGTTTTCCTTCACCCGGAACCTAAGACTCTTTGAGCTAGTAAGGTTCCCAAAGAACAGCGTATGAGGGATTTCCCTTTCACTAGCCATATCCTATTATCCAATTGGATTCTATGTGAGTTTTACATGTGAAAAAACAGATATATTCCTTCTTGGGTAGTAACAAGGCTTAGTGATGGATCTCTGAACATGGTGTTGGATGTAGATCTTCAGATCTTCTCTACAAAGGAGGGGTGTAACCAAGAGAAGTTGGTACCTTCTGAATGGGGGGGTGTAGGAGGAGAGGAGGCCATGGCCTCTTCAAGGGAGCTCTGAAAGAGCTTTCAGCCAAAAGAAAAGGGAAGGACATAAGAGGAATCAACGACTTGGTGAATGTAAGGAAGGAAGGAGGAAATTTAAATCAAATGGACTCTAAAAATTCTTGATAACCAAAGAATTTGTTGTTTACGATATTGAGATAACAGCTGTCTATAAGAAAAAGCAAGGCCAATTCCATGTCAAATTACACACCAAACACAAAAAAAAAAAAAAATTAAAAACAGTTGATCTAGGCACTGTTTAAGGAGAAAACATAACAAATTCCCACCTTTAATATAGTACAAGTAATGAAATAATAGAAATCACCTTGGCCTTTTCTACAAAACTTGTGGCATCTGTAAGCAGAGTCTGCACAAAAGACCCTCCCTCTTTTATTTCTCTTTGTTCTGCTTGTAATTCATATGACCTATGATTCGCAACCAGAAAAAATATTTATCTTGGCCTATGAACGTATTCAAAACAAATACACATTTTTATTGAATTTACCTATTTATAGTGTCCATCAAAGGTGAAGACTCTTGAGCTGATGACGAGGGCTGTTTTGCTTCAGAACCTACATAAAATTGATTGCATCATAGGGATTCTCATTGAGATTCATATAGACAAGTATTAAACAACTTCCCAACCATATTATTCACAAAGACCATATTTTCAAGAAAAGTAAAGTGAAAAGAAGATTTTTTTATAATATCTGCAACCTCTAAATGATTTATAACTGGGAACATATAATGACAGAACATATGTGTAAAGTGATCAGTTTTCTTCCGTTAGTTATAAAAGTATTTTAGCTCCTAGAGACTCAACACTTATCATTATCACAGGTAAACATCTCCAATTGCTAGTGCCATGTCTGAATATTTATTTATACTAAAAAAGAAAAACTATAGCACAAGCCACTTAAGAAAAAAAAGGTTTTGTCACATGAAAATCTAAATTTCAAAAATGTTCCTTTGAGATTGTCATTTTATCTCTCAGAAACATCTGTGAAAATCAAACACCCAAAAAGTTCTTCACTCTGTGTTTATCAATTGACCTGAAAGGCACATACTGATCGAGGCAGCACGTCAACACATAATTTTGATATAATATCAAAAACTAGCGAGTCAGTATGCTAGGAATGCAGTTTTCCCATTGCAATAAACACACAATGTCATTTAGAACCACAACATGTGTCAGAAATCTTAATTTGTGCTACAAAATGATGACTAAAACGCTTAGATGAAGGTCTTCAGTATGCTTACTCACATTTCAATCATCAAAAAATGGCTCTGTAGGGGCCCACCTCAAAATATGAAAAACAATGAAAATTCAAACAAAAAAAGGTTTCCTGAGTGTTTTGATGAGTTCCAGGTCATAACATTTCTCTTTCCATCCTAGGGAAGAACTTGTCACATGACCTTTGAGATTAAGGAGGAGAATTGCTTCACATTTTATTTGCTTTCTTCCATGCTCTGAGAGTAACATTTGAATACAGAAGAGAACGTAGCTACAGTGTGACACATCTCTTCTTTGTATAGATTGCTAGCATCTTATATTGATTCATCATTACAATATCACTTTGTTTAGATTTTAATATTGGTCTTCTCTTTCAGTAATATCTGCTTTATTTTGAATAATGTTACGATAGGCATAATCCAGTATTTAGCATGTTTGCCACTTGATTATTCCCATCAAAACAAGGTCACATGTCTATATAGGCAGTATCATTGTTCCAAAACTCATTGGGAACTTGCCCAACCAATGAGTACTTGTAAGCCAGAAGTGCCCAATAAGTAAATAGGTAACCAAGATTTTGGCAAGTACTCACCAAGTTACTCACCAGAAAACTCACGAGTCCATACCAGAAACTCACCCAATATGTCAAATATATAGCCACAACTTAAAACAAACTATGTTCCCAAAAGTTTCCAAGATGGGGATGGAAGGAAATGGGAGACCGTGTTTCCAAGATGATGGGTGTAAGAGGTCTTTTTTTAGGGAATGGCAATTATAAATAGGGAAATTTTGAGAATATAAAAAATTTCAAATATTCATATGATAAGTCATTCACCATAGTCATTATTATTATATACCCATATTATGAAACATTAAAGTTAAATTGAGAATTCATGAGTCGAGACAAATTAACAAAATTTCAATGTATTTGAGTTTTCATTGCCAAAGTGCATAAACAACAAAAATGAAAAGGCCAAAAGGATACAACAACAAAACAACAATATAGACAACTAGGTCTATTGTTGCTAGGCCCCTACCTCATCTTTGCCTAAATCAAAATAATACTCTAGATTCAAGACACTGCCAATAAGAGTGATTGTATCAAATTGAACTACAACCAATCCCTCCTATGCCTCCTCATCTATGCAGCATCTTTGAGATCAACATCACACCTCAAAGCTAGAATCTATTGATGCTCAAGAGTTTACAAATCCTAAAGTCACAAAGCACTATGAACCACCACAAATTTCTCCACTCGTCGAAAGGTAAGCCTATTCCTCTTGACTGAATGAATCAAGTTCTATGTAAACCAATTCCTCTTTACAACAAAGGAGTTGACAAGTTGTGAAAGGAGGCAAATAGCAAGCATCCTCAACTTTATTGCTTCCTTGTCATGACATGTTCACCATTCGATAGGGTCAAATTAAACTAATGTAGCTCTATTTGTCCTCATCTCTACTTTGTTGAACGTGGACCATGAAGATTGACTGTTGTGACCATTTCACACATCGCCCCATTAAAATGGGGACCCCCTCTTTTTGCTTTTGTTTTGCCTGTTCTTCTCTCTGCTTTTAGGGTTTTGAGTAAGTGAGTGAGTCGTCTGGACTAGGGTTAAGCCTTAGGGTTTCCTTTTTTGATGTTTTCAAGCCGAAGTCCAGTCCAATTTTGAAAGATTATTGAGCATCCTCGCGTAGATTGCAATTTTGGAATAGGATGAGCCTGCCAGGAGGTCAAGTATGTCTCAGGATAAGTCCAGTCAAGATTTTGAGGGCAAATTCAAGTTAGGTCTAAGTGATAGCATTTTGATGATTAAATTATGCATTTTGTCTGGGTGAATTTTGACCAAATTTTGGAAGTAAGGTAACCAATTCCTGGCCTTGGAGACGACCTAGCCCTGCATGATGAAGTGATCTGAAGACCTAGATTTTGATATTTTAACTCCAAAAGGGCAAAATCGCTCCTGTCCCTCTCCCAGGGACCAGGGCGAAATTGATATTTTGTGCATTTTGGTTATTGACTTGTTTTATTTGCTTTTTGCAGGGTCGCCAAGAGAGACAATCGAGCATGAATTGAAGATTTTGAAGATTTTGAAGACTCAAAAATGACATGTTTTTAAGGTTTAAGGCCAAATAGCTCCTGTCCCTTGCTGAAGGACCAAGGCGAAATGGCTTATTTAGATCATTTTTGGCCTTAGTTGATCGAACTGAAACATCAAGGACGCAATGAAGGATGAAATAAGCGTGAAGGAGTATCCAGACTCGGTCGTTGGCAATGAAGGGTTGAAATTAAGGCCTAGCAAGACAAGGCGCTCCTGTCCCTCTCCCAGGGACCAGAGCGATTTTTCTCAAACACACCTTCTTGGACATTTTTGGATTTTGACTTTTGTTCATAGCTTGCAAAATGATGGTATCTTCCCCAACAAAGGAAATTTGAGATGAAAAATGTGGAGACTTGACCTTGAGGACAAAAATCGCTCCTGTTCCTCACTGAAGGACCGGAGCTTGATCTTCAAATTTGCACTGTCCTTGCAAGATCAAGACGATTTTATGATTTGAAGAGACCAAGGAAAGCATGATTTATCCATTGAATATAATTTGGAAGACTGACAAAGGACGGATAAGCATGGGTGTGCAAAATCGCTCCTGTCCCTCACTGAAGGACCGGAGCTTGAATTCCTAAATTGCATTGTCCTCACAAGATTTAAATGATTTCGCGATTTGAGGAGGACAAGGAAAGTTTGTTTTGCTCGTTGAATATAACTTGAATAGGCCACAAAAGAGAAAATCAACCCAAAATTGCCTAGGCGCTCCTGTCCCTCTCCCAGGGACCAGAGCGATTTTCAAAGGAAGCTCCTGTCCCTCACTCAGAGACCAGAGCGATTTTCTCAAGAGACGAGTTTTGGGCAAAGGAAAAGCAAGTTTCGAGTTTGAGATGAAGGAAGGGAGGCGTGATCACCCCGTTGAAGATAATTTTGAAAGTTGGCGAAATGCAAGTGAGCTTATAGATGCAAGATCGCTCCTGTCCCTCTCCAAGGGACCAGGGCGAAATATAGATTGTCCAGCCTCCCTCTCCGAATTTGGACAAGTCCGAGCCTAGACACATAATGGCAATGATATTTGGAATGCCTCAAAGAAGAACAAAGTTGCAAAGACCACAAGCATTTGATGAAATTGGCTAAGGCGCTCCTGTCCCTCTCCCAGGGACCAGAGCGAAATCTTCAAATTTGCCTGATTGCCTAACATTTTGAAGTACTACTGTCGTTTGCAAGACTCAAGATGGGATAAGGAACAATATTTTACGCCTTGAAGAGAATTCGATGTTGATATGATTAAGGATTTGTGCCATGGACTAAAATTCGCTCCTGTCCTTCACTGGAGGACCAGGGCGATTTCTATAAAATCAAGCATCTCCCTCCAGAATCACGCCAAGGCAAGGTTTTACGAAATGAGAAACGCCTTTTGGAAAACGATGGACAAGGAAACATCCACAAGAATTGACAATTTTTGGCTCAAGTATAAAATTCGCTCCTGTCCTTCACTGGAGGACCAGGGCGAAAATCCTTAGAAGAGCTCGTTTTGTCTTGAGAGGGCAAATTGAACATGCATTGAGCGAACAATAGAGATCATTGATTGCCCCACATCATAAATTGACAATTTGGAAAACGAGGATCAAGGACAAAAAGATGAAATCGCTCCTGTCCCTCACCAAGGGACCAGGGCGAAAATGGTTCTAAGGAGCATTCATTCAAAAAATTGGATAGATCAAACTCAAAGTCACGAATGAAAACCCCATTTTGGACATAAAGGAAGAAATTTCGAACGTAAAAGGCAAGAAGTATGAGGTCTAGAATTAAATCGCTCCTGTCCTTCAGTAAAGGACCAAGGCGAAATTGCTTTAAAACAGGTTCCCTCCAAAGATGAAATAAATTAAACCCCAAATGCCAAGCAAGAATGTTATTTTGGACATCCAAGATGAGACTTTGAACGTGAGAAGCGAGAGATACAAGGCCAAAATGAAGGGGCGCTCCTGTCCCTCTCCAAGGGACCAGAGCGATCTTGTTAATATCCATTATTTTCCATGCTTGGGCGCCAATGTCATTCAAATTGCATTAAATGCCAAGTTCGATAAAACCTTGAAACATTTTGAAATTAAATTGACATTTAATAAGTGCGCATGGTATTTAATAATTAATTTAAGCCTTTAAAAAATCGAAAATTTTAATTATAAAGGCATTTTAAATTAATTAATATTAAATAAATTTAAGAAAGAGCGCTTGGGGGGTATTATTTTAATATTATTTATGAAGTCGGCCTCTTCTTTTATTTTATTTTGTTTATTTTTTGGCCTATTTTCCAAGTCGGCCTATGGGGATTGCAATGGTGAGCGCCTATATATGGGAGGTGCTTTGAGGCATTTTAATCCATCATTCAATCATTGTCTACATGCGATTTGGGGAAGCATTAAAAGGTGCGAATTTTGATCCAAGGAGAAGTGCGAACTTTGCTAGAGGTTAGAAGTAGAGCGAATTTTCCATAAAGCATTGAAGGCTAAGGGTGGTGAAATTGCTAGAGGAAGCTCACGTTGAAGACTTCGATCCACATTTTGCCTAGCAAACTTGCTTAATTTTGCATCGTTTTTTAGAGTTAGTTCTCAAAGAGGGGTATGGTGAAGATTTTCCTAGCCTAATTTTGAAATTTTGAAATTTTGAATTTCCAATTGCATAATCGTATTTAGGAAATGATAATTCAAAGACTTATCATGAAGTTTCCTAAATTTTAAAACTTTAATCCAGTCTATATTTCTACGTTCCAAGGTATATTGCTCATTATGAAATGTTATGTAGGTGCTAAGATGGCGACCCCAAAGGCAGGAGCATCCAGCAGTCGTCCGGCTCTCATGAAGGAAGATCAAAGGAATGAAGAAATGGAGACCAAGATCGTGTCAAAGTGGAGCAACATTGGAGATACCAACTTGGGAAACTTCAGTGTGAAGAAGTTTCGAGAGGTCCCTTACATTGGGAAGCCATCACCTGTTGCGAGGAGAATAATTGAAAGTGGCATTATCAAGGCGGCCGGCTTCCCTCCAGCAATCCAGTGCCATGAGCTGATGATCGAGTGTGCCCGCCATTACGACCCACAGTCAAGATCGATAATGTCCAAGGAAGGAAACACTTTAGCTTATCTTTCAGAAGAGGCTATAAGTGAAGCTCTTCACCTACCAGAACATAAAGATATGATTTACAAAAGTTTGGAAGGAGCTAGATCCATGTACGAAGATGATCCAGACACTTGCTTGGGCATCATCAACAAGAATTGGTTACTCAAAAGTCGTCCTCGCCTGAGCAAGATTCCCAACACACCACACAGGATCGACTTCCAGGAGGAATACAGAGATTTGATAACCTTACTCAATCGAGTTACAGGGGCTCCTCAAGCCTTCTATTTTGAGAAGTGGATGTTCTTCTTCATCCAAGTGATAGTTCAAGGAAAAGGAACAATTCATTGGGCTAGAATTATTAGCCATTGTTTGGACGTGCAGTTGAGAAGACTGAAGGCTACCAAATCCTTCCACATGAGTTCATACATCATGTATGCCTTGATCAGGAGTTTTGAATATGCAGGACTACCTCACAGAGGAGTAATTGGAAGAGGACCTGGAGAAGTCAGAGTTTGTGATTCTTATGTTCATTTGCATCATCCACCAGGAAGCAACTACAAGTTAGTCAATGATACCTTCACAATGAACATCACCAGGACACTGCAAGGCGGGATTCACAATCGGATATCGCAAGAGGCACAAGAGCTTGTAAAGAGGTACGGTGCTTGGTTTATCCAATTCCAAAAGTTTACATCTATTAGAGTTCATGGATGTCCTTCACCTCCCTACATGTTGCCGAGATATCCGACAGACAGGATAGTGTTACTTGAAGTAACTAGACAGTTGGCAGCTTATGCGAAGGCATTTAGACATAGGCATGGAAATGGAATTCCTGTACCTATCATACTAGGAAATTCAGTTGAGGTATGTCCTAATGCTCCAGCTTTAGATGATGCAGAAAGAGAGTTGGCCTTATATTCTTTTTCATTCTTTTCATTGAGGGAGAATTTCGATCCTTATGGGTATATAGAGGAGACCATTGGTAGGAAGTACAAGCATGAATGTCAGGTAGAGGATTTTTGGATGAATCTCTCAGATGATTTAGAAGTGAAAAGAAAGATGCATTCAAGATTGCCTTTGGATTTCATCAGGAAATGCAAAGTTTATAGAGTGGCGGATCAAGCTCAGGACAGTGGCAGGCACCTCCAGTCATCTTATGATAGAGATGACAAGGCAGTAAAGATAGATTGGAACGAACTTGAGATTGTGGACTTAAAAACTTTGATGGCTCCAGTTTTGTCTTGTACTCGCAGATGGGTTGATGTGCAACATCAAAAGTTGAGAGAGCAAAATATATCTATGACTTTTACTTTGGAGGAAAGATCGACAGAAGGAGGGGCAAGCGCAAGTGAAGGCCATCCTCATCCTAGAAGCACAAGCGAAGGCAATCCTCACCCCAGAAGCGTAAGTGAAGGCAATCCTCATCCTAGAGGTGCGAAGAGGAAGGAAAGACCTGAGAAAAGAGAATCTTCCAAGAAGAAGCAAGAGGCCAATCGAGATCGCTCATCTGGCACATCTTCTCGACAAGAGAAGAGGACACTTGAAGTGGAGGAATCTATGGAATCAATGGTCCAGAATGATAAACATGAAGAAGGACAGGCATCTCAGCGTTCATCAAGTCAATCTCCCCAGGTCAATGAGCTACATGAAGACAAGAATGATGATGAAGCGACATCTCCTCTCCGGAAAGAAGAGCCATTGCCTAAAGAAATACAAGTTAGAGAGACGAGGTCTGCTATTCCAGATTGGTTGAAGGAGAGATTAACAAGGGTGATTGTGATCGAAGACGAAGATAATGTGATTGATTTAGATAGCCTTGTCGGAAATTCTCAGGGAGTAACAGAAAGGAGGAAGGCCACCAAAATGTCCAAGATGATCAGAGATGAGACAGGGTCCAGGAAGTTGCAGATAGCTACACCGGCAGTGGACAAGTACGAGGGTGAAATCCTTGCAGAAGAGTATGATGTAGAAACCATTGAGCTTGGTCCACTCACCACTGAGCAGGCAATGGATGAGGCAACTGATTTATTTGAAGCACTTAAAGATAAACTTAAGGAAGAAATGGAAAAGAGTAGAAAACTTGAGAGCGAGGTCCGTGCTTGGAGAGGCTACTTTAGGCACCTCAGTCAACCTTTGGGACGTCGGGATCCAGCAGTATCTCCTGTGCAAGCACTTCCCCTAGAATCAGTTGGTGAGGCAGAGAGAGTTAAGAGCTTGGTCCAGCTAATGAGCTCTTGGATTGACAAATCCCATACAGTTGCAATCGAGTTTGCAACAAGAATGATGCAGACCATTCATCGGGCTATCTAGGTCCTTGAGATCATCCACAACCTAATGATAACAGTAGCCGCTTTTGCTCATACTAAGGATGTTATCATTCCTGTTCTTCAAGTAATCAGGCAAACACCAAGGAAGACCTTAGCACAAGAAAAGATAATGGATGGAGGAGCTCATAATTTACTCCAGTGGTCTACTTTACTCCAGATGAAGGAAGTTCTTTTCGAAGACACCAGCGCCAAATGCAATCAAGTGGAGGAGGTCATCCATCCAATCTAGGACAAGGTGTTTGGGGTTTTATGTACTATTCTTGGCCGAAGAATCAAAGTTGAGACAGATGTGGATCTTCAAGAGTTGGAAGAAAGGGTCAAGGTCATCTTTTGCAAAGATGAGAATGTTATTACAGATGAGCAAAGAGATCAAATGTTTGCTACTATGCTCCTGATTGAGAAAATCAAAGAACTCGAACCTAAATGGGACGCAGCTCTTCTCAAGGCCTTTGATCAAATTATTCACTTGGAGGAACGAATGAGGAATCTTCCCGAGATTCCTATGGCTGAGATTGAAAGAATCATGTCTAGATTCATTGCATATGCTAAAAAGGAGCATTGGAAAGGGAACAAGGTTCTAGAAGAGAGGTTGTTATAGATGACATGGCACCTTAATTATCATTGGTCTATGTTTCCTAGATTTTTGTGCCAAATTAAATATTTGGCTATGCATTTAATATTGTTCAATAAAAGAGGAACTTTTGTAATAAAACCCTAATTAGGGTTTAGGTGTCAGAATCATAGCCGTTGATCTTCTTTTGATCTGGGCCGTTCATTGTAATTGGGGATGCTATTTATACCCTCATTCATTTTCATTTTGATATAGAATTAGAAAGAGAGAGCAATAAGAAATAGTTAGAAGTTTAGAGCTTTTGAGAGAAGAAAGTATTTGTAGCAAGATTGAGCTTTGAAGAAGGAATTTCAAGCAATTGTTGTCTATTTTGGCTTTGAGATCAATAAAATATTGAAGTTATGGTGTTTTATTGCAATTCTTGTGGCTATCTTCATGGTTGTTTGTTTTCTTGAATCATTCTCAATCGAAGTAGTATTTAAGTTTGAAGGACTAAGTGTTGGGCTTGACCTTTGGTGAGATTCACGTTCCAAACCACTAGCTTCTTGCTGATTGTAGGAACGCCTTGCGTGGTCAACTGGAGAGACTTGAATTGCTTAAACCTTCAATCGTCATTGAGCTTTGGATATGTGCCTTTGTGGTAGTGTCCATGATCCTTGATGAATTGAAAAATCATTTGTTACCTTAGAAGATCGCATCAATTTCAGTTGAGTTGTTATTTCATGGCAATATTGAAATTGGTAGAATCTTGCCAAGTCTAGCCTACATTGGGTCATTCTTAGGATTAGATTAGAATTTACCCCTTACGAACCTTACCTTTTGATCTTTTTGAGAACTTGTTAGTTTAGAGAAATCTTGTTCCTGCAGCTCGGATGACGTAAGGCCCCTTGATGAAACAGCATTCACAACGACCACTGGTGCTTATCCACACGTAGAGACCCTACATAAAAAAACATTGGAGTCACCCTGATTGATCCTTTTTTGCGACATCTTCAGCAATCAGAGGCTTTATTCAAGAGAGGATAAGGTACCCTTGGGTATTTTATTCTGTGTATGATTGTGTACAAAATACACGTCAACATTGACAAAGGCAATTTTCAAAGTAAAGATGCCTCCTCAATGCTATAAATCTTTTGAAGGGCCTTCATTAACCCTCATTTCACCTCTTAATCATAACAAAGAGGCATTGTCCTAATCCTTGGTGCACAAAATAACTATATGTGTATGTGTTGTATCATTTTCTTAGTAAATAAAACAGAAATTCCTATATTTTAAGGATCTTCATACTTTTTAGGAAGTAAGCCTGAGTTTTTTAGTGCCCCTACTGATCTCCCTAGATGTCTTCTATTCTACCTCAGTTTTTGTTTGGTGAAATTTAGTAATATTGAAGATTTTAATGGGTGATTATGACTAGAGCAGGGCTCTGTGAGATCTGGTCCTATTTTCCTGGCTACATTTGAGGAGAATGCACACTTTGGACTGTGGCATGCATATGGTCATTGGATGCAGTTTTAAGTTTTTTGATTTGGGTTTTACTTTTCAACACTCTAGGTATCAACAAGATGCCAACCAATTTATAATGTTTATCTTTGGGAAAAGGACTTTAATTCAAATTCATGTCATTTTGGATGCATTAGAATTTTGCCTTAAGACTCAAGGACAGACTCTAATGTCTAATGTTGTGACATTCAATATTAAATGGTGTCAGTTTTAATAAATTAGACGTATTTTCTAAGGTGGGAGTTTCCAAGTAATTTTTATGACTTGGTGGATAAATTTGTTTTGAGAGAATGAGGGATCTTTGCATTTGGGAGAAAATATATTCTATTCTTCTTTGGGGCTGCCATGTAACAGCAGAAACTGGCAGATTTGAGGACGAAAAAATGTTGCACTTTGTGACTAATTTGGCTAGTGTTTTGCTTGGGAAAGTTTATAAGCAGATCTGGTCTCGATTCTTGCATTGTAAAATGATCTTTCCCCTCTATCTACATCAACATTCTGGGTTTTTAGGGTCATATCAATGACCAGCCTACTCTACTTTTCTAAAAAAACTTCATCATTCAATGGATGCAAATAAAAGTTAATTCTTTTCAGTTTACTGCATACTTATATTGGTGTAATTCTCCTTGCATTGTATCCTATTGAAATGATGAAAAGTACAAAAACAATAGCACTGCTCAGAAATTCTGCTTTTGTTTTGGAAATTGCACGTTAGTGTGTATTTGGCTAGGCGTTTTTACAAAGCTCCTCCCATCTCCATAAAATTTTGATTTTCAACTGCAAGCAACGCTTCAAGGACAATAACATTTTCTCTACTAGATCTAAAACTCTTGATTCCTTTGACTTTTCAAAAAGTTTCCTCGAGTAATTTTTATTATTATTTCCAATAAACTTCTATCTATGACTTTAGTCAATAATGTGGTACTTATATTGGATAGGGATAGATGCAAGGAAATTTTAAGAAGATAGGTCTTGGGGCTAAGGGATTTTCAATAGTTTCCATAACTAGGAATTGCTCAAGGGATTCTTCAAGTTATTAACAGTTCACCAAGGAAAATACATGTTGGTTGAATATTTTGTACACTTGGGGAAATATACAAAATTGTGGTTTCAACCACAACACGTGAGTAAAAATCTCCTAATTAAGGGAAGGCTCCCCCTATCTAACTACAACTTTGAAAATAAAATAAGATGGGACAGCAATCTTTCTTCTTCTTTCAAGAAAGACAATATCCTTTTCTCTTCACAGAAAAGGATAGCAATTGAATATAAACAGCAATAACCACTTTCAAATGAAATGAGAGAAAGGAAATGAAGTTTCCTGAAAGCGCAAAGACTTCCGTCACTTCCTTTGGGACGGGACGACAATATCAAGCTCAAAGACTTGATTATATGAAGTCCTATCTACCCTTTTCTACACTAATGCTATAAAGAACAAGTTATGATAGCTCAAAGACTGAAATACCTTATTCTATTCTTCTTTAAAACAATGAGAAGTAGCGTAAGCTCAAAGACTCAGCTATTTCCCACACAATCTAATTCTGAATTCTATTTAAGAACAAGTGTAAGAACAAAGGCTTACAGCTTTTTCCAATAGAACTTCTACTTTAACTAAATTAATCTTCAATACTTGCAGCTCAAAGACTGCAAATCAAATTCGATTAAGCTCTCAAAGAAACACTTGCAAAGAAGGAAATATGGAACATCAACTCAAGAATGTAGCACAAAGACTCAAAGCTTGAGTAATTTTCTTCTATTCCTTTCAATCTTTCAATTTACACATAAAAGCTCAAAGACTTCTTTGTTGCAAATTTAGCAGAGTTTTTGCTTGTTTTCCAAAAGATAAAAATTACAATAGACCCCTCAAGTATTTATAGAAGAGGAGCCTTGAGAAAAAGGTGGGAGTATCTTAACTAACTTGAGAGATTCTCTCAACCACCAAGACTTATTCAATAACTAACTAAGATTTATTCCAACTATAGTCCTAATTGAACACAACTTGTAGTTGTCTTACATGTAATTACAAAAGTGCAAGTAATGTGTTAACTTGCGTTTTACAAAAATACTTTTACATGTAACTTGTCGAAAGGAAAACTACAAGTAAAGATTACAAAAGTGGGAAAATACAACTAAGTGTTGAAAAACACTTAAGTTGCAGCACATGAAGACATGAATCCTTTAAACTTCTGGATGATCATTTGTAGTTCCTCAGGGTCCGGTTCATAGGTGTTCTTGGCAACAACCATGGTCTTCACGATAGTATCATGACACCGAAGGAGCGCACAGCTGTTTTTATCCAGGATGGATTGGATTTCATGCAAAAAGACTTGGTGTTTCATCAACATTTGAATTGAAGCGGCCGAGAATTGTTTGCTCCTCCATTCATTATGAATCCTCATCTGTAAATCAGACAAAACTTCTTCTAGAATCAGCTCTCCATCCTGACTTAATATGTTGCAAGAGGCCCTTTCACAATGTGAGACAATATCTCGGAAAACTTCACCCCAAAATCTCTTTGCATCACCGATCTCCTCAATGAGGGATTTAAGAACAAGGGCCTTGTTTTCCAGAAGCTCTTCAAATTCCAAGTACATAACCTTGGAAGAAATGATGGCATGCTCCTGTAAAACACTTTCCAGATTCTTTTTGAAAGTATCAGAAGTCTGATCCAGTTTCTCCTCAATGGTTTCTAACTTAGACATCATCTGAAAAATGTCGTTCATTACCTGTGCACATAGATCATGAAGCTGATCAACCGAGGAATCCAGTGCTTGTACCTTCTGAGCAGCCCTTTCCACTCCACGAATTGATTCTTGGGAACCAAAAGAACCTATGGAGTTTCTCCCTTCAGCAGCAGGTTTTGTGATTTTATGAATGGCTGCCATAAGTTGTCGGTTTTCCTCTTCTAGCTTGTCTTTCTTTGCTAGAAGTTCATCACACCTTTGTACCAACGAAGCTACGGAAAACTGAGCATCATGTTTAATGACCTCATGCGTTTGTTTGGCCAACTCTATCCTTGTAACCTTATAATCAACAGCTGACATTTCTTCAAGTGGCTTATCTGCAATGGGTTCTACAATTTCAGCTACCTTCATCTTGTTGCTGCAACAGTTACTCTGGAGATAGTCTTGGCCTTCTTAGCAACTTTGGATCTGGACTGTTTTAGTTGCTGATAATCAAAGGCATCAGGTGAGATTTCTTGCTTCTTCCTTTTTGGAGTAAAAGAGCTAAGCCATGGAGGCAAAGTCATCAATTCTCCTTCTGTAGCAGCTGTAGGCAAAGGAGAAGCAGTTTTTGTTTGAATCACCGTGGTCATCCTGGGAGGAATATTTGTTTGGACAACGACCACGGTTTGCTCAGTTACCAATGGGCATGAAGATTGCCTCATAAACTCTTCAAAATCAAAAGTGGAAATATCAATTTCTGACAACTGGATGCAAGTAGGAATATCCTCAGGAACTTCCAACACACTCTTTTGTTGATGATTAGGAGGTGGCTCGTATGCTGAAATGGGAATGACATTCTGAGGAGATTCATCCACATGCAAATCAGGAGGAGAAAGAGGCGTCTCAATGGAAACTGGAGGAATGATCTCATGAGGCGAGTCTGAAACTGGAGACTTAGGAGCATCATCAGATTGTTGCCCCTCTTCTAGATTATCTAGATCAACCACCTAAACATGAAACCGTGATTTTTCCTTCCCACGAACTGTTGTTTCCTCAGGAGGAAGCACTACTGCCCAACTAACTCACAACTTGATCCTCGTGCCCGAAGACGATGCACCTTCCTTATTGTCAACCTGAATCTCAGACTTACGTCCAAGAGGCCCCGTAGAATCATCTTCTTTTCCAACCTTGATTTTTATAAGTCTAACAACATTACATTTCAGCCATGCATTGGTGTTAGCCAAGATAGGCTGAAATCTCTCAAGGATGGATACACACTCTTTGTGTGACCATTGAATCAAAGGAAGTGGAGCTTCCTCAACACTTCGTGAAATATACTTAGGATCAAGTACGTGTCCATCGTCAATCATCCCTTGTGGGATATCCACCAAGTTCAAATCAACAATTTGCTCAACAGTAAGCCTGCAATAATCCATCTTTAGAACCTCGACCTTCGTGCAGAGATCTATCCAAATATCCTCAATGCGATGCACGTGCACAAAGGATTTTTTGATCTTCTCCTTCATACCCCTGTAATCAAAATCAGCTCTAAGTTTAAACCTTTTGAGCTTAATTTCTTGCATTTCAGTCTCCATGGCCTTAGCTTTCACAGATGTGACAAGGGAATACCGGCCAATCTTCAATGGGTTTGTGGTAGAGATCTCCATTCCAACCTTGTGTTTAGCAGACTGAAAAGTGTGGACAGCCATGATCTGTCTTCCCAACTTCATAAGAATGATCTTGTCAGTCGAGTATCTAGGAAGCATATATGGCTAACCACCATAGCATCCAATTCTCATATAGGTGAAAGTGGGGAGCTGTAGAAACAAACATCCATATTCGCACACCCTTTCCCATGACTCATCTGATACTCTTTTGTTCCTCAGAGTTCTGTCAAACTGACACATGAAATATCCGAAGAATGCATCTTGGACTCTTCTGAAATGCAGTCTGTTGGGTCTCAAAGGCAACTGATCGTAATATTCCCAGACTGGTATAAGTGAGCGATCACCCTGGGTAGAAAGACCTGGAAAGTGTCTAAGTGATGCTGCCAAGTATACCAAATATGAGTTCATGTAGAAAATCATGGTGGAAGGAACTGCTGCAAGTTGTTCACACAAAGCATCGCTGATGACTTCTCCCCATGATATATGATGCGACTGCCTTATGAACATGATGAACTGGTACATCTATGGCTCAAAGACATTAGAATGCTCGAGGCCCATTATCCTGCTGAGAAGGGTTATGGTGTCTCCTATCTCCCATTTGAAATTGCAGCGGTACAACTTAGCCCACCTTGAGAAGGAGGCTCGTGACTCTTGGATCCACCTATTGATATGTTGTTTACAATCTTTTTCCCTTTTAACATAGTAATCAGCTGCACTTTCTTTGGAGATTTCCATGTAAACAGATGCGGGAGGTATTCTGAAAACCTTCTCGATTGTATCTACATCAAGACGGATTATTGCTTCACCATCATCATTTTTTATGACTCTTGTCTCTTTGTCAAAATGATGGGCACAGGCGAGAACAAATTCAGGTTCTATGGCAGCCACCGGGAAGGAAGATGCATGATGAATATGGCTGTCCAATAGCCGCTACATGTTATCTTGTGGGTTTTCCACCCTCTTGACAAATTCTGACATATCCATGTGCCCTATTTCTGTGTCTCTGATAGGATCCCAAGGGGAAGAAACTTGGGAAGGTGCCACCTCATTCTGATACTTGTCATACTTGTACTTCATCTTTTTTGAAACCGAAGATGATGGCAAATCTGACATTGATTGAAAACCTGGAATACTATGATGCAGACTTAAAAGTGTTAAGGCAACATCATAGTCAGTTGTAAATAACATTCTTCCTTCTTCAAATGGGAAAAACTTCGATTCTTGAACTTCACAATTTTGTGAGAGGAAGAGGGGAAATATATGGAAATGGGAAAATCTTGACTTTGACCAATTTCGGATCTTGGGGAAATTTTTGCAAGTATACAAGTTGGAAAGAATATACATGTAATCGGGGTTTTAAAACCCGAATGCAAGTACACTTGTAAATTTGCATATGAAGAAATGCATGAAAAATGAGAATTTGACTTGCGGAAAATGATGGAAATGGAAAGTACGGATATGAGAAACATGAATAGATAGAAAAGGGAAAATCCGGGAATGCCATTTTCATGAGAATGGGAAGAACTTTTCAACATGTAATCCGGTTCTTAAAACCCGATTTTGAAAGGAAGGGGTATTTCACATCTTTTCAACTTGGAATTTTAACCATAAATGGTTAAATTCATTAACCGTAAAGGAAGAACAAAATTTTTCAGCCAACTTGTAATCGGGATTTAAAATCCCGAATACAAGTAGAGAGGGAAAAAGGGGAAGAACAATGCAATTCAAAAATTGCATACCAAGGGGAAAATCTCTCTCACAAAAACCGATTTTTGGGGGAAGAACAACATATTTACAAAATTGCAACTAGAAAGGAAAACTAAGAAAACAAGAAAATAATAAAATGAAACAAGAAAGAAAGGAAAACATAGCTTGAATGAAACTGAAAAAGCTTCTCCAAAAATGCAATCAATCATTGGAATGAAAAAGACAATCCAATAAATAGAGACAATCAAAGATGCCAAACCCTAGCCACGTTTTTGCAAAAACGCCCAAAACTGAAAAACATGGCAGCAAATGCATGAGAAATGGCATGGAAAATGTTTGAATCTTCTTTAACCCTCAACGCCTTATCACTCCAAGACAAAACGATTCATACCATTGAAGATTCGTGGCATTCCAAATGGAAAAAAAAATGTGGTTTTTGAAAAAACGTGGTGGCTGTTATAAAGCTAAAAACCAGCAAACACAACCTCCATGTGGCGTGAAGGGTGTCCAATCATGCATGAAAATATAGAGCAATCCTAAACGCCTTCCTCCTCCAACAAATTCTCCACAAAATTCTTCTTGAAATGTTCAACAAAAACGTTTTTCTTGCAAATCGGGTTTTTGAAGACAAATAGCAAGTTCGAATTTGCATGAACTTGTGAAAATCGGGTTTTTTGGAAGATATAACAAGTTCTAATTTTCACTTTTTCCTCAACAAAGCCAAAATCGGGATTTTTGGAACAAAATGCAAGTTTAAAATGTCAAAAATGCACTTTATAAGCAAAATCGGGTTTTTTAGACCAAAGTGCAAGTTTCAAATTGTCACTTTTTCAATTACAAGGCAAAATTGAGTTTTTGAGAGAGAAATGCAAGTTTAAAATCACTTGCAAAGGAGAAATAAAACCCCTACAACAAGTTATAATTTACTTGCACACATGTAATAGGGGTTTAAAATCCCTATTACATATAAAAACCATTAAAGTAGGGGTTTTTGGAAAGAACTACAAGTTTACTTGTAACTTAAACAAAAAATCCCTATTTTAACTAAAAAAAGCCAAAAAAACAATAAAAACAATGAAAGGGAAATTTAAAACAAATAACAAGTTTTCATTTTTAAATGAAGTGAACATGTAATAAGCTAAAAATTTCCCTACAAAGACCAAAACAATGGAAATCATTAAAACTTGCAGTTCAAGGAAAATTCTCCACCTGCAGTCGGGATTTAAAAACCCGAAATTGAAGGAAAGACATAGCAAACGAACCCAGAATGCGACGAAATTTGAAACGTAGTTCGAGGATGGATTGAGGATTAAGCCAGTCCAAGGATTAGTCGAAATTATGCCTCAGAAAGCATTCCATAGAGTAAAAATTTCCATTTTTTCTCAAAAATTTTATGTAATGGTCCTTCATTTTTTAAAACAAAAAATGAGGACAACAATACACTAACATTTTCGGCCGAGGGTTGTCGACGTGAGAAGAACTTGCAAATGTTCTTGCATTGTCATCCAAAGTGGTTCTTCCTTGTCATTTGTTTAACAAACAAAATTGAAATTGCCCTTGCAACTAGCCTACTCCATGCACTCAATTCTCAAAAAACCTCATCCTTGGTAATCTTATTCCATCTCTTTTTGTAAAAATCTTCCCACTTCTACTATTCACAATTCTTTACTTTCCAAGAGATATACCTCACCAATGTTTTCCCAATATGTTTGCAAATTGCACGTTTTCATTCTAACATGCTTAACTTGTCCATGAAAAATGCTTGAATTTCTTTTCTCTTAGCCTTCTTTGAGTGAGTCTCTCTCTTTTCCATTATTCCATTGTGATGCACCTAACCAAACTAGGATTTTGCAAGATGGGGACATTATGAAGGAACTTGGGGGAAATGTCCCTTTGCTATCCCACTATCACCACCAAGGACTTAGGAACATTTTTGGGATGTCTCCCTCAAAGAGGGGACGTTTCCAAGACATTCCTTTCAACATCAAGACATCAAGATGTCCCCAAGACACTCAAGGGAATCCCCCATGTTTACCAACGAAACCCAAGATGCCCAAGAGTCCCCAATAGCAATTCAATCAAAAAGTCCATTTTTAGAAATAAATAAATAAAAAAAGAAAAATTGGATCCTCATGCCACTAGCCCTAACCCTAATGGTCTATGGGCACTACCCACATCCTAAGAAATCACAAAAACTTATAAATAGGCATCTAAGCCTCATTCCAGAATCCAAATCACTCCCAAGTTTTAAAAATAGTAAGGACTTGGTGTTGTAGAAAACAAAGTAATAAAATTATGAAAATTGCATCTACCATGAAGGTCTGTGGTTTTTAAGGCCTTAATTTGCATTGGTGAGCAACATAGCCCTTAAATGACCCCAAATCCCACTAGGGAAATTGCCCCCAAACCCCCACAATGAGGAATACCACTTGACCCCACTGGTGGCTCTGCCTCCATATGCTCACTTGTCACTATCCCACTACCCTCCTCAAATGTAGATGCTCGGTCCCCACATCTCAAGAATCCACAGAACATAAATCCTCTCCTATGTAAATCTTGTTAGTCACTAAAGTTGCCATTGATGTCAAACGTTCCAAGTTCTACAGATGTTTTCAATGCATATCTTGTTGATTAAGGTTTGAATACAAACGTATGGAATTGTATTGGATCACATTTTTTTTAAGTTGCTGTTGTTGTACCTCTTTTCTCCTTCTCTGTCATCTGTAACAAAACAGTGCACACATATCAAACTTTGAATGAACTTAATGACAGAATAACTCGGAAAATAGATGCTTATACTTACACAAGATTGGCTCATTAGTTTCTCTGAAGAATTCGAATCAGTATTATCGATTCATTAGTTTCTCTGAAGAATTCGAAGAATTAGAATCAGTATTCACTATGTATGCCTTTATTTGAATCTTTGTGAATACAAAGAGTCATATGTTTCTATTGCAACATATCTGATTGAAGGCGGTTGCTTAACTGCTTTCTGTTTGTGTTATAACACAAACGTATTAATGAAGAAACTCAAAATGCATTAAAAAAGGCACACATTTTAGTAAAGATAGTTCTATTTCAAACTTGAGGCAGTTTGTGTTATACACATTAATAAAATCAGTCATATTAAGGAAGGCAGTTTTTGTTTAGTTAAGCAAACAGTTATAACCATTTTGTAACTGATGCTCGATTCTATTTATGTGTTTTCTGGGCGATGAGAAATTGGGTGAAATATAATGAAAAAGACATTGAAATGATTCTTCAGAATAGCTTGATATTTCGGAGAACAAAGCTTGTCCTTCATGTGAATATGACAAGCAGAATTCAATAAGGATATTATACACATAGTAGACAGAGTTTCAAGATGTCATTCTGATCACAGCAAGAGTGTTGAGACCACACATTCACAATGAAGAAGAGAACTTGATGGCAGATTGAGAAAGATTAAGACAGTAAATGGTATACATTTCATTTTATAGCATCTGAAATTAATGATTTACTTTGATATTTATTGATTCTTATCTAATATAGTTATTTGATTTGGAAAGAGTATTGGTGTGTTAGAGACTTTTCATTTACAGCTTTCAGATATTTGACAGTTCGAATTGATTGTGTTCAGAAAATCACTCAGTACAGATTGTATTCGGATTCAGTAAATTCTTTTTGTAGATTTATTTCTAACACACAGAGACATCCTGATTATGTAATCAGAATCAACATTTTTTCAAATTAAAATATGTGTTTTCTGTGTAATGCAATGCAGAGGGGTTATAATGTTTGATATTCAGATTGAAACAACAATATTCAGAATGTTTTGAGCTCAGAATAAGAACATTGATTATTGTTCAGTTTGTAATTGACTTAAAATCATATTTGAGTTGATGCTCAGATTGTAGAGTTGGTGCTCGGATTGTAAGAGTCGGTGCTCTTAAGCAGAAGGGATTTGGTGATTCCTTGGGTTGGTGCCCTAAAATTTTGTAAAGCATTTCTAATGTGAGGCCGGATTAGGACAGTAGATCCTAGCGGCATTTCTCACCATGGTTTTCCCACATTGGGTTTCCACGTAAAATCTTGTGCTTTGTGTTTTTTGTTGTTGCATCTTGCACAGTTTCAGTTGTTGCATCTTCTATGTTTTAGCTTTTCAGATTAAAGTTTGAAAAACTTTAAAGTTGTCAAGTAAGATTATAGTTTTGTGTACTACTGATTCACCCCCCTACCCCTTCTCAGTAGTACTTCAGTGTTCTACAAATCTTATACATAATTCCCACTTGTCTCATCACCATTTATATAATTTTAATTTCAACCCCTTATTTTCTTTCTCAAGGACTTGACAATCGCAGTCTTCAAAAAATAACATTTTATTATACAACCTTAATGACACATTAGTACATTACATACCACATCATGTTGAGTTTTCCAATCTTAATGTCTAATTGTTCATCAAACTTAAACTAAGTGGCTAGAGATTCATCTATCTTCGATTCTTGCCATGCTAATGCTTCCTTCAACTATCTGCAGTTTCAATTCCAAATCACACGTTCATGCATCATTCATCAATATAGTTCATCTCATATAATTTTGTGTTTAGGCTTTCAACATTGCCTAAGTGTTTCTCAATAAGATTCTCAAGCTCAACACCATAAATCCCATCAGAACAATTTCCTTATGTTTGTACATCGACTGAAATGGTATATCCCCTATTGTGGCCCTCCATGTCCTATATGTTCTTAAGATAGCTCTAAGTCATTGTTCCTAGGCATTTCCTTCAGAGCCACATGCCTTCTAAATTATCAAAACAACACTTTATCTGACTTTTGCTTGTTTATTAGTTCTTAGATAACAAGGACTTGAAAGCCCATGCAAAATTTTGAATTTCTCAACTAGGCATTGCATAATCTAATTGCCAAAGTTGTTGGTATGAACAGGTCTATCACTTAGCTAGTTTCTCTTTTGGGTCCTTTTCACACCTTGTTTGTTAGTTTATTGAAGGCATTTGTACTTCCCTATTTTGGTGGAGATGTGCACATATGTGATTCCATCTTCTATCATCCCATATTTGTTGAACATTTTCTTTTCTTGGTGCTGCATCCTATATATACCCACCTCTTATTCTCATATGAGCAACCTCAACTCTCTCTTGTATGCACATTGCATCCTTTGTATAGATTATTGTTATTCTATCGTGTTGATCTTCTTGTCTTTCAATGATTAGCTCCTAGACGTCTTGGGATGGTTACCCCCATAGCTAACTCTAACATGGTATCAAGGAAGGAGATTGTGTAGAGTTAGTCCATCTTTGGAAGATCTAGGATTGCAAATTTTTCTATTTTGTTGAAACTAAGTATGCTCTTCTCGTACATCCTAAGGGGACCTAGAGAATCACAAAAGTTGAGAGCAGTTTCTAGGGAGATTCCTATTTGGGGCTTTGTTTTGCGTGTTGTTTTGGTGATTGGTGGAGAAAAACAGAGCTTGCCTTTGGATCCAGAGCATCCATAAAAGTTAATTTTTCTTTTTGTTGCATCCAAATTGGATATTGGAGGCCAAACTTGCAAAAGTTTTCATTTTGGGAAGTGATTATGATAGTCTACATGTAGCTATTATTTGGAGCATTTTGGGTGAAATCCGACTCTGCCAAAGGCTTCAAAAACTATAAATCAACATAATATTTGTCCATTTTGGCATTATGGGAAAAAAAAGGAAAAGAAATTCCCATGGAAGCTACATGGCCTCTATCAATAGCATTGGACAGCACATTAAAAATAAAAAATAAAAATTTCTTGTACATCATATTTTTTGTTGTAATTTTTTTTTAAAATATAAAAAAGGCTATTTTGTATAGCACTTGCCATTTGTTGTTGCAAAATCAAAAAAATTGGGAAGCAAGTACCCACTACCCACTTGCATACTTTTTTTTTTTTTTGCGCCAGGAGTATCCCCGAGACCCAACCCAGTACCCAACCTGCCTTACCTTGGTCGGTCTTATTGCCAAATTGGGATCAGGGAGGGGCGAACTGGGGTGAGACTGATTCCCTGGGGATGCACACAATAGCCCGCAAACCACATGCATCGGGTAAGCACGGGCCTCGGAGTACCCACTTGCATACTTGCTATGGCAAGGAATATGGTGGATAGGACACCCACACCCCTACCACTATTCTATTTAAAATGCTTTGTTTTCTAGGTGGTAAGATAACCAACAACTAAACACGAAGCTGCAAGAACTTTAAAACCCATGAACCCCTGTACGAAGAGTTTTGCATGGGCCTAACTCATACACCATACCCCCAAGTTACAAACCCACTTGGCTTTTATCAGACTTCTGCTATTTTTAATGGCCATTTAGAATTGATTTTCTATATTTAGCAGGCATACTGAAGCTAGTGGTAGCAAATCCGAATTCACCAATGCTTTTATTTTATCCAGTTACAGCTAAAGTTAGCAATTTTTCTATATGCGGTACCAATTTCGCTAAATATAGCAATGACATGAGTAATTGAATTCTCAATTTTTAAATTAATCAGTTTTTTGTGTACTCTGCAATGGTGCTAGCAGTTTAGTTGGATACTTAGTTTTTCCAAAATCTCAATTCTATCAATGATCTTGCTATGCAGTTCTCATTTTGGGACCTCTGAATAGCCATATATTATTACATTGTACATATAAATTCCTTTTCGGGTTCAATATTTTGATAATGTGTATTTTTCTGTGTACTCCACACTAGTTCCTTCCATTTCTTCTCGTTTTTTAGTAGAATTGTACTTTTAGCATCTTGTCCTTTTTTGGACATTGAACACATTGTTTGATTTATAAACTCACTAATATAAAGTGCCACACATTGTATTTGCATTTTAAGGATTTTGCACATTATCTTGTTCCATTGTTGTACTCACACTACTTTATAAGGTGCCTAGGGATTTGTTATGTACACTTCGTATTTGCAATCACAACCTTGTCTACTTTCATGTGGGTGCATTGTGTCTGGAGCCCTCCCATAATTGCTTATTCCCACAATCACAACCATATTAGCCATTTGAGGGAAGCCAAGTGCCTTAGCAGTAAGTGTGCATCCATCTAACAGCAGTTGTTTTGCATTAAATCTGCCAATTAATACCTTTGTTCTCCCACGATGAGGATTTTCTCAACAACTCTAATTCTGCTTTGGAGGATTTGAGATTTTGACTCAATAAGTCAAGGCATTGCTACTGATGGCAAAGGAACTCTTATAGAATTTGTTGAGTATCTTTTTACTCCTAAATATATAAGAGACCAAAAAAGAGACCATATTACGAGATGTTAGTTTAAGCTTGCTTGGTGTCCAACGCAGCTGGAAGACCCTGCAGAGATTCAACAATAGTGGGCAATGCAATATCGATAGATGTATCTTTTCTTTGGAGAGATTTAAGACTAGATTTTGAGGACACTAAGGTGAATGAGGCTGACAATGGAATCGAGAACCAACATCCCTCATGGGGTCTGCTGGCAGCACATTCCTGAATGCAATACAACATGAGTTTGAAGAGTGAAGCCCCCACCACCAGGCCCAGATTAAGGAATTTGAGGCCACAAGAACCTTCACGCACTTTTAACCAAGCTTCAAACGCTTCAAAAAATGTGGGCATCAAATCCATATAACAGTAATTAGACCCTAACTAAATAAGAATGAAACAGACATTCACTTAAGAATGAGTTTTCTTTAGTGTTCTCTAATCGATCCAATGTTTGGTTACTTCAATAAAGTCCAAATCTAGTTTATTTTTTCACTTTTGAGTGTCAAAACCAACCAAATTTGACCCAAAGGACTCATGAGTCACAGTGAGACTAGTGAGTCTGCAGGCCTTGTTCCTTTTTAAATTTCATTTCTATTATCAAAATCCAATTAGTGTGTTTTCCACTCAATTTGCCCCAGAAATCCTGACCCATGTCAATGCTTCCCAAGGAAGGTGCTGCCTGCATCACATAATATTTTTCAAAATAGGTGAGTGATGAAAGTAACCCATCCATCCTTTTCTACTTTGAAATAGGAATACCCTTGAATACTTTAAATGTGCACTCTCTATCAATTCGTTCTGGCAGCAGCAACTCTTAATAAAAATTGGAGAACAGTCCATTTCTTGACATTAGTATGTTTTGCACTTTTGAAACATGGACTCAATAAAGTTTAATTACATTTTTAAGATGCTTATACGAAGAATGTAAGAGTTATGGCCTATTAAGTGACATCAATTGTTCAAACACGAGGACAAAACCTATTAATTCACTAGTGAGTTTCATATCATTACCGCTCCATGGAGAATGATGCATTTTTTAAAATGTACATAGAATCATCTTCAATACCTACTTAAGCCTTTAGAGATACATTATTCATAGGTGAGTCCAATTTGCATTTCAACAAATTCCTCCCTTAGTCTTCATACTAGAGTTCCTACCTTTGTTATGCATCCAATTGGTGTTTGCCACATACTGGTAAACGATTAAATGCAGAAAGTAAATGCATAGGACATAATGGAAATATATTGAATAACCAGTCTCTGTATTAATTCAACAGTCCCTGTACATCAAGTGCTTATAACATTACATCTGACACAACTATCATGATGCCACGATGAAGGAACGGTATGTAATATATAATACCCGAAGGGGTGCGACCAACCATCGCGTCCAATTGCCCTTCGGGACGACTAACTAACTGACCGCTGTAACTCATTATTACCGACAACAACATAAACATAATATCACAACATAACATAATGATTATTCCCGGCAACATCATCCCCCCCAAGAAAAGAAGTCGACTCCGGACGACTTAATACAAAATAGAGATGAACGGCAGGAACTGTTGATGTCAATCGAGTGTGGAACTCATACATCTGTTGCGTCCTCGCCTGAAAACCCTTTTCTGCTACCATTCGATGCTCAAGCGTGGATTTCACCATTATTGCTTCCTTTGACATCACAGTCCTCCTGTGCCTAAACCAAACTTGTCTGCAAAACACGCTTTTCAATCTCAGCCTCCACCAACTGCTACTCAAATGATACTGTCTCCCTAGCCAATTTGTCCTCGATAGCCACCCGCGCTGCCCTCTCGGCATCCAACTCCTAGGTACGTTGAGCTAAGTCTCACGCTACTCCTGCCTCCAACCTGGTGGTCAGCTCCTCCCGAGCCCTCTGTGCACCCACCAAGGCGACCTCACGTCCAGCCGAGACATACTCCAAGTTCCTCAAAGCGTACCATTCCTGCCTGGAAGTGGCCACAACCCCCGGCACAAAGGCTAGGAGACGCCTCAAATCCTCCATCACTCCCCAAAGTTTGATAACTGAACTGAATAACTGCCTGGTACCATATGACTTCACGTGCCTGCAATGCCTTCCCTCAGACTCTGTTTGTTCGCAACCTCCAAATTCGTCTCCCTCTACGGCTTATGGCTTCCCCGCCAATGCTAAGCTTCAGGCTTCTTTCTCACAGTACGGGACAACCCAGCACTACCGTGCCTTCTCTGATGCCCTTCGCCCAACTCCAAAAAGTGTATTGTAGCTCAAAAATAAACTGGGGGTCTGGGGCAACTCCCCAGCGGGGTCGAGGGGCAGCGCCCCTCGCGGGGTCCGGCGCGCATCATTTCCGTGATATATTAAGATGTCAAAACCCTTCTTCTCCACTCTAATATTTTCAGCGTCCTGGCTCCACATGTCATCGAATAATTTTTCAATCTGGTCGTTGTCGTTTTTTTTTGTTTTTTTTTTTCACTGTAATGTCCCCAATGGCACCCCGGCCATACAACCTCCCCGTACGGTCAACAACAGCACTGACACCTCCAATTGTAAAGCCACCTTCCCGTGCAGTCAACACCGTCCTTACTATACGGACAACATGCTCAATTGTGCACACCGTACGGTCCTCCTTCCGCACGCCCAACGCAGTTCAATCGTATAGTGGACCACTGACGACGGAGCGGCTGCGTGTGTGTTTGTGCGGCTGCGTGTCTTATTCTTTGTGTGGGCGGTGTATCCACCGCACAGTGGTCCCACCGTCGGTGGTCCCACTGTGGCATCTTTGTTTTGTTTTTTTTAATCCAATTTCCTAATTTAGTTGTCAAGAGAGTCGTCGACTCAGGTCCCCTATCTCTGGGATCGCCCTTCATCCTTCTCGGTTTTCCTCGCCCAAGAGTCTCCCGCGTTGGTCCCGTGCCTCTCAAGTCGCCTGCCCGGCCTCTCGAGTCCCCTTTTGGCCTCTCGGGTACCCTCCGAACCCTCGGGTCCCCCTCCGGCCTCTCAGGTCCCCCTCCGGCCTCTCGGGTGTCCTTCCGGCCTCTCGGGTCCCCTGCGCGCTTCGTGTGGTAGGGTTTCAATTTGGACCTGTTGGTGGCAAGTCTATTTTCAATGGCCATCCAAAGACCTGGAACTACAAATTCTATAGGGACCACGGTCTCCTTCCCGTACATAAGAAGAAGAACAATAATAAAGATTTTGAAGGCTGCAGCCTTCCACACAAGGTTCCAATCGTTGCCAATGATCTTGGGATTATCTACGTCACCGAGGTTTGGGGCGTCTCCCTTCCAATATTCTTTGTATTCTAGCAGGTACACCTCCTCTGTTGCTTGCTCTCGTTCCTCTACTTCGAGCCTGTAGCTTTGGAACATTTCGTAATCCTCCATCTGCCAGTGGAAGAGCCCATTCAATGACCCCGTCTCATCCTCAGAGCACTCTCTTAGTTTGAGAATCCCTTCGTCGTTGGGCTCCCTGCAGCCCCGTCCTTCGTTCCTCAAGTTGCCTTCTCCTTCACCCTCCGATTCCGAAGATGATGCCAGTTCCTCACTAACCAACTGTGTCCCGAGGTCTATGATAAACTTCCTTCCTCCATTCTCCATAGACAGAGTGTTCTTATTCCAGTTGTGGTTCACCTTTGTTGTAACCAGCCACCCCCTGCCTAAGATGGCGTCGTACCCCTTCTTCTTGAGTGGGATTACCACAAAGTCCAGTATGAAGGGTTGCGTCCCGATGGTAACTTGTTGGCCCATCAGTGTCCCGATGGGTTTGATTCCATGTTGATCTGCTCCCAGCAGATTGAATGTAGATGGCCACAGCGTCGGCTTCCCCAGCTTCCGTCAGGTTTCTTCTGGAAGAACATTCACTCCTAATCCACCATCGACGATGGTATCGGTTAGAATGGTGCCAAGGATACCCATCTCCACAATGATCGGGTTCCTTCCAGTGTTAACTACCAGCAGCATGGGGTCTATTGCAAACCCCCTAGGAACATCTGTGCGGTGGTTGGTATTGGTGCATGGTTGGGAGAGATTATTCAGCAACGCCGTTCGTAATTGAGGCATCATCTGGAGGAGGTCGTGTACCTTCACAGGCACCTCCAGTTTTAATTTTAAAATTTGATTTAGTATAGCATCCTCTGCCTCCAGTCGGCTGGAAGTACTCGTCATACCCTTTGCCTTCGCCCTTTCTCGTATCTCTTTCTCAATTTCTTCCCGTGCTTCCCGTACCCTTCACTTCTCCATCTCTGGGTCTGGGCACATTGCGTGTCTGGCTTGGGCGCGGGTTACAGCCAGCACTTCCTCTTCTTTGGTTTCCTCGACATTGAGCAAGTTGACGCCAGACTTCGGGCAGGTGGTGTCTTTGTGGTCTCCCGGTCCACACCATTTGCACAAATATTGTGTGGCCTCTCCCTTCAGGCAGTCTCGGGCGAAGTGCCCCCACTGGCTGCACGCTCTGCATTGTACCATCGATCGACCTTTGGAGCCGTATTGGATCCGGCTCCTTGTATTGTTATTGTTGTTATTGTTGTTTCGTCCTCCCCACTGGTTATCTTGGTAGCCTCCCAAAGTTGCATTGTTGTTCGCCTAGGAGCTGTCGGTACCGCCCGATGTAGTTGGTTGTTCCTGCATAAGCAATACTTGTTTGTTTCATGTTTTCATGTTGTAGGGGCATTCCCTAGTGGGATGCCCCATCAACTGGCATATATCACAATAGGCCTTCTTTGGGCAGGAGCCTTTTGTGTGGCCGTCCGTCTTACATTCCGTGCACCAAAGCTCCCCTTCGTCGGTCTTGCTCGGACCTCCCTTCATAACCTTAAGCTCTTTCATCATCCTCAGCATGTCCTTCTGCAGGGCTTGCACCTTTTTGCTGGACTCACCATCGCTGCTGCTTCCCTCGGAAGAGTCATCATCCTCAAACGAGCTATCCTTCTTCTTTTTCTTCTTGGATGTCTTGGTCTCGCTCTCGAGATCCATCGCTCTATTATACGCATCTTTGTACGAGGTTGGTGGAACAATTTTCATCTTCTTTCGGATGGAGTGTTTCAGCCCCTCCACGAACCATCTCTTTTTCAACCCATCCGCTGGTTGACTCTCCATTTTCCCCAACAGTTCCTTGAGCCGCCAACTATAGGCTCGAACCGTCTCATTCTTGTTCTGCTTTGTGCCATAGATTTCTGCGACTATTTCATTATTGTCTCTGAGGAGGCGGAACTCTATCCCGAACTCCTTTAGGTCAGGCCATGTGCCGACTTTGGCCTTATCCATATCTGAGTACCAGTCGATGGCCACTCCCCTTAAGGTTGCTGGAAATTGTGTTACCCATTCGTCTTGGTCGATAACACCATTCGCTGACCATATGGTTTCGCAAGTGCGGCAATGGCGGATGAGATCTTCCTTCCCCTCGCCATTGAACTTCGGCAACTTCTGTTTACTGGCTATCCCACCGCTCGGTCTCGCTCCTCTGGTGCCTTGTGTGCTTGCACTTGGTGATCCTCCGCCTCCGCCTCCTGCACTTGACCCTCCACTCATGGGTCCTCCAGAGAAGGTTGTTGACCCCGAACCAAACAAATTGCCTCCCGTACGGTATCCTTGTGCTCCCTCGGCACCGTCGGCCGTACCGTCACCTCCGGTCCTCTCCCTCCGGTTGTCCTTCAAAATGGACAAATTCTTTAGTAGGTCTCTGGCAGCGTCGATCAAGTTTAGATTTCGCCTTGTTTGTTCCACCAACTCTTCGCGACTTCTTACCCTACGGTGGTGGTATTCAGGCGAACTGTAGAGTTTGCCTTCGACACCCTCCGTGACTCCTAGGTTCCCTTCAGGCAACCCTACGACAGTGTAGAGAGTGTACTTCTCTCCGTCTATCTCTGCCTCCGCAACCTCCGTGACACCTCCTGGGTTCCCTTCGAGCAACCCCTCGGCCGGTCGTCCCTCAGCAAGCTGCCTTAGCCTATGCCTTCGTTCTATTTGTTGTCTGAGATTCAATGCTCTTTGTGCCACTTCCCATTCCTCACTTCGTATCTTTTTATTTTTGTCTTTATTTAGTATATTGGGCATAAATCACTTCCGTACATAGAAAGCACACGCCATGTACACAAAAAAAAGAACTTCTATTATTTTTCCTTTCGGCCACAATTTATCTCAACATTGGGTCGGGATTATTACAGGGTTCAATTTCCCCTTCGCCGATTGTTCCGTGTGCACGTCGTCGGCCTCTGGGTTCATCTCACCGACGGGTAGGCCCATTGTGTCCGTGCGCCATCCGCGTCATCTGCTCCCGAGTATGTCTAGGCAACGGCGCCAAATGTTTGCCACATACTGGTAAACGATTAAATGTAGAAAATAAATGCACAGGACATAATGGAAATATATTAAATAACCAGTCTCTGTATTAATTCAACAGTCCATGTACATCAAGTGCTTATAACATTACATCTGACACGACTATCATGATGCCACGACAAAGGAACGGTATTGTTGTGATGTATTCACACATCGCCCCATTGCAAATGGGGACCCCTGCTTTTTTTCGCTTTGTGGGGTTTTGCTTTCTAGGTTTTAGAGGTTTGTCTGTTAGCCTTTGCTTTTTGAGTGTCGCCAGGGGGATCACTGGATAGCAGGCTTTGCTTGAGCCAAGGTTAGTCCACGGGGCCCCAGAATTAGGGTTTCTTTGAGAGTCTTCCTTAAGGCCTGGTTTTGCTCTTGTTGCTAATTGTGTCTTGCTTGGTGAGTGAGTATCATTCTTCAAGGTCCAAGACTAGGTCAAGTTGATGAGTGATGAAGTCTGGAATGTCCTGATCCTAAAATTTGGTTGTCTGGAATGTCCTGATCCTGAAATTTGTCTAAGTTTGGAAAACTGAAGAATCCTCCAAAAACTAGATTTTGCAATATAACTCCTGGAGGTTCGAAACCATTCTCAAACATCTTGACAGTATATATGGAATATAACTTAAAGTATAATCTTTCTTCTTTCTTATACTTAAATGTTATATTCCATAAAATGATCGTGACGGAGAGACCAAAATGTCAAATTTCGCTCCTGACCCTTCCAAAGGGTCCAAAGCGAATTTCGCTCCTGACCCTTCCAAAGGGTCCATAGCGAAATTCTTGAAAACCTCATTTTCTCCCTTGTTTAGACCAAGGTTCTAGTTTTGAGGTGATGGGATGTGAAAATGTGAAGGATTTTGGCCAAGATTAGGAATTTCGCTCCTGACCCTTCCAAAGGGTCCAGAGCAAAATTCTTGAAAGCACTCATTTTCCCTCTAGCCAAAGTCAGGATCTTGGTGGAGATGCAAGAGAAAGGATCTATGTTTGCCTCTCAAAGAGGATTGGAGTTGCAAAAGTCAAGAATCAAGCTCAAAACATGATTTTCGCTCCTGACCCTTCCAAAGGGTCCAGAGCAAAAATCCTTATATCTCTTGTTTTCTTCCTTGTTTTGGCTAGGCGTTGGCATGATGAAGGAGGAATTAGTATGTTCTTGCCTTGAGAGGGAGTGGGATGATTTGGAAGATCAAGATTTTAGCCCAAAAGAGAATTTCGCTCTTGACCCTTCCAAAGGGTCCAGAGCGAAATTCCTTACAAACCTCATTTGCTACCTTGTTTGGGCTTGAAACCTTGCTCCTTTGATGGAAAACGATCTATATTTGCCTCCAGGAGAAAATTGAAGTTTAAAAAATGAACAATCAAAGCCCAAATGGTGATTTTCGCTCCTGACCCTTCCAAAGGGTCCAGAGCGAAAGTCTTTCTAAGGCTCATTTCCTCCCTAGTTTGACCAAATTTTGAGTTGCAAGGCATCTTGAGGGGAAGAGTGGACATGTTTGGACTTTGGAAATGTGTGAGAGCTTTGAAAAAATGAAGGATTCTAGCCAAGAAGGTGAATTTCGCTCCTGACCCTTCCAAAGGGTCCATAGCGAAATTCCTTACAAGCCTACCTTTTTGACCTTGCTTGGGCTTAAGACTTTGATCCTTGCATGAAAATGATGTTTAGTTACCTTCTAGAGAATATTGGAGGTGAAAAGATGAAGGATCAAGTCAAGAATGAGATTTTCGCTCCTGACCCTTCCAAAGGGTCTAGAGCGAAAATCCTAAATCCACCTATTCCTTTCACATTTGTGCCAAGTCAGGCCTAGACATGGATGATAGAAGCCCTTGAGATTGCCCTTGAATGGATTTTTGCCTCAAAAAATGATGATTTTGGGCTAGAGGAAGAATTTCGCTCGTGACCCTTCCAAAGGGTCCAAGGCGAAATTCATTATAGGTCCTGTCCCTGGCCATGATTTCTAGCAAAATTCTCTTTTCTAGTCACTTTGAGGTCAAGCGAAATGTTGCAAGCATGGGAGAGGGATCTAAGGATAAGAGTCCAAGTAAACAAAGTGAAAAGAATGGAATTGAGTGAGGATAAACAAGCAAATCATGAAATTCGCTCCTGACCCTTCCAAAGGGTCCAAGGCGAAATTGTGCAAAACCTATCTTTTCCCTCAAATTTATGCCAAGTCTAGTGTGGTTCAAGATTAGAGGTGTCCTTAGGCATGTCCTTGAATTGTCAAGAGTCATCAAATATGAAGAAATGAGCTCAAAATGAGAATTTCGCTCCTGACCCTTCCAAAGGGTCCAGAGCGAATTTTCTCAAAACCGCCTTTTTTCCCAATTTTGTGCCAAGCCTAGTGCTGACTAAGGTGAGTTTTGATGGGAGAGGTCCTTAGAAATAACTTTGACTTATCAATGATTATCAAATGTGAAGGAATTGAGCCTAAAAAGTGATTTTCGCTCCTAACCCTTCCAAAGGGTCCAGAGCGAAAATCTTAAAAACCATCTTTTCTTCCAAAATTTGAGCAAAGTCAAACCTGGACAAGGGTGAGAGAAGTCATTTGGATTGCCTTAGAGTGGATTTTAGTCACCAAGAATGCAAATTTTGAAGCCAAAATGAGAATTTCGCTCCTGACCCTTCCAAAGGGTCCAGAGTGAAATTCCTAAGATCACCCTTTTTTCCTTGCAAATCAAGTCAAGTTTTTGGTTTTTATGGCCTAGATAGGAGTGAGGCGATGTGTCCTTGGTCTTGGAGGTGGATTGGAGTTGAAAAGATGAGGAAATAAGCCTAAAATAAGATTTTTGCTCCTAACCCTTCCAAAGGGTCCAGAATGAAAATCCTAAAAACCATCTTATCCTCCAAATTTTGTGCTAAGTCAAGCCTAGACTAGGGTGAGAAAAGCTATTTGGAATGCCTTGGAAACATGTTTGACCTTTTAAAAGTGTGAATTTTGAGCTAAAAGGTGAATTTCGCTCCTGACCCTTCCAAAGGGTCTAGAGCGAAATTCTTCATCTACCTATTTCCTCGTGTCAAGTCAAGACTAGGAGTCCTAAGGCGTAGTTGAGGTTGAAATGATGTTACTTTGCCCTACAAGATGAATTGAAGTGAAGAAACTGAAGAGTTGTGACCTAAAAGGTGAATTTCGCTCCTGACCCTTCCAGAGGGTCCAGAGCGAAATTCCCAATTTCACTCAAATTGCTCATGATAGAGGTCAAGGCATGGATCCTGTTGTGACCATTTCACACATCGCCCCATTAGAATGGGGACCCCCTTTCTTTTTTGCTTCTGTTTTGCCTGTTCTTCTCTCTGCTTTTAGGGTTTTGAGTGAGTGAGTTGTCTGTCTGGGCTAGGGCTAAACCTTAGGTGTTTCTTCTGGGTGTTATTCAAGCTGAGTCCAGTCAAATTTTGAAAATTATTAAGCATCCTCCCAAGGATTGAGATTGTTGAAATAAGGTAAGCCTGTCAGGAGAGTCAGATAGGTCTCAGGTTAAGTCTAGATTCAAGGTTTTTGGGGTAAAATCCAAATTTTGTCTAAGTGTTAGCATTTTGAAGGTGAAATTGTGTGTTCTTGCCTAGGTAAATTTTGATCAAATTTTGGAGGTAAGATGATGCCTGAAACACAAAATTCACTCCTGACCCTCTCTGAAGGTCCAGGGCGAAATTTATTCTAAGTGCAATTTCTTGTTTTTGATAGGCTTGCTAACTGGTTCCTGGCCTTGAAAATGACCTAACTCTGCCTTGTGAAGTGATTGAAGATTTAAATTTTGGATGGATTAGCCAGAGAGGATAAAATCGCTCTTGTCCCTTGCTGAGGGTCCAGGGCAAAAATGTTATTTAAGGCATATTTGTCACTGACTTTTCTAATTTGTTTTGTGCAGGGTCTCCAGGAGAGATGATTGGACGTGTTTTGATGCTTTTGAAGATTTGAAGGCATGAAAATGATGAATTTTGAAGGTCAAGGGAAAAATCGCTCCTATCCCTTGCTGAAGGCCCAGGGCGAAATCTTGATTTCCCTCATCTTGCAGTGAAAAAGGGCCAAGTGTTGAACATGAATGGAAAACAAGTGATTTTCTCCACCCGCCTGAAGGAGTTTTAGCTTGAAGTGATGAAGGATCTTGTTGGGATCATCAAAGGCACTCCTGACCCTCACTGAAGGTCAAGAGCGATTTTCTTTATATGTGTCATCTTGTGACCTTTTGGGACATGAGAATTTATTCATAGCATGAAACAAGATAATATCTTCCTTAGCCATGAAATTTCGAGATGAAAAGTGGAACGATTTGATCATGATGGCAAAAGGCGCTCCTATCCCTCACTGAAGGTCCGGAGCTTGATTTTCAAATTTGCGCTATTCTTGCAGGATCAAAGTGATTTTATGATTGGGAGAGATCAAGGAAAGCATGTTCTATCCGTTGAATATAATTTGAGTGATCAACAAGGAGGAAATCAACCCAAATGACAAAGGGCACTCCTGACCCTCACTGAAGATCCGGAGCTAGATTCTAAAAATGCAATTTTCTTGCAAGGACAAAACAAGTTTTGTGATTGAAATGAATGGAAGAAGGTGTGTTTTGCCCGTTGAAGATAATTTGGAGGGCTAACGAAAGATGGATAAGCTTGAATTTGCAAAATCACTCCTGTCCCTCTCTGAGGGACCAGGGCGAAAAACCTAATATCCAGCCCTTCTCTCCAAGTTTGGACAAATCTAAGCCAAGGCGCAAGTTTGAAATGATGTTTAAAATGCCTTGAGGTGGGATTGAGATACTAGGATTACGAATTTGGATGACAATTTGCAAATTTGCTCCTGTCCCTCACCAAGGGTCCAGGGCGAAATTTCTAAGTGTGCCCACTTTCCTTGCATTTCGAGATAACTTTTTGTTTCCAACACTCAAAAGGGAGTGGAGAATGATGTTCTACGCCTTGAGGGTAATTTGAAGTTGAGGTAATTAAGAATTTGTGCAAAAGACTCAAGATCGCTCTTGACCCTCACTGAAGGTCCAGGGCGATTTTTGCAAAACCAATAGCTTCCCTCCAAGATTACACTAAGGCAAGGTTGTGCAAAGATGGAAAAGGTCTTCTAAAGCATGGTGAACAAAGATTTGACTTCAAAATTTGATAATCCTAGCCTAAATTGCTAGAGTCGCTCTTGTCCTTCACTAGAGGCCCAAGGCGAAAATCTTTAGAACACCTATTTTGCCTTTTGGAAGCAAGTTGAGCATGCATGGAACAAGTGAAAGAGATCATTACTTACCCCAGAACGAGAATTGACAAATAAAAGGTGAAGGATTAAGAGCAAAAGTGAAAAGGTGCTCCTGTCCCTCTCCAAGGGTCCAGGGCGAAAAAGGTCCTAATGCACTTCCCTCCTAGAGATCAAGTGAAATTAAACTCAAGACTCCAATTAAAAAATGCCATTTTAACGCCTAGATGAAGTCTTGGACAAGAAAATGAGGAATGCAAGGCCTAAATTGAAAGTTCGCTCCTGACCCTTGCCAAGGGTCCAGGGCGAAGTTGGTAGCACTTTTTATTTTCACCATATTTGAGCGTTGATATCCTCCAAATTGCATTAGATGCCATATTGCTAAATTCAAAATATTTGAAAAAATTAAATTAAATTGGCATTTAATAAAAGACACATTGGCATTTAATAAATTAATTTTGAGCCTCAAAAAATCGAATTTTTATTATAAAGGCATTTAAAATTAATTTTTGTGAAATCAAAATTAAAAATGGAGCGCTTGAGGGCTTATTTTTATTTATTTTATCAAGTCGGCCTCTCCTTTTTGCAATTTTATTTATTTTTTAGGCCTATTTTGCCAAGTCGGCCTATGGGGAAGCAAAGTGGTGAGTGCCCTATATAATAGGGGTGTTTTGATCAAGTTTAATCAATCATTCACTCATTACTTCAAGTACGAATTTGGAGAGCAAGAAGAAGGTGCGAAATCTGGTCTATTTGGAGCGAATTTATCTCAAGTGTTGGAGGCTAGAAGGAGGTGGAGTTGATTCTTGTGAAGGCTAAAGGAGGCGCATTTTGCTCAAGGGAGAACTTTGATATACATTTTACCTAGCGAATTCACCTATTTTTGCATCATTTCTTAGAATTAGTACTCAAGTGGAGGTATGGCGTAATCACCTTAACACCATTGTTGAAGATTTGAATTTTGCGCTTTGTTTTGAAAATTCTAAGTTTGATGTAGTTAATTAGGAAATGATAACTCAAGATTTATCATGAAGTTTCCTAATTAATATCTTTTATCTTCCTTGCTACTCTTCAAGATATTTTACTAATTATGAAATGTTGTGTAGGTGTCAAGATGGCGACTCCAAAGGCAGGAGCATCTACTAGTCGTCCAGCTCTCATGAAGGAAGATTAGAGGAATGAAGAATTGGAGACCAGGATCGTGTCCAAGTGGAGCAATATTGGAGATACCAACTTGGGAAACTTCAGTGTGAAGAAGTTTCGAGAGGTCCCTTACATTGGCAAGCCATCACCTGTCGCAAAGAGAATAATTGAAAGTGGCATCATCAAGGCTCACAATCAAGATCGATCGTATCCAAGGAAGGGAACACTTTGGCTTACCTTTCAGAGGAGGCTATAAGTGAGGCTCTCCATCTTCCAAAGCATAAAGATATGATTTACAAAAGCCTAGAAGGAGCCAGGTCAATGTATGAAGATGATCCCGACACTTGCTTGAATATCATCAATAAGAATTGGTTACTCAAAAGTCGTCCTCGCCTAAGCAAGATTCCCAACACACCAAATAGGATCGACTTCCAAGAGGAGTACAGAGATTTGATAACTTTGCTCAATCGAGTTACAGGGGCTCCTCAAGCCTTCTACTTTGAGAAGTGGATGTTCTACTTCATCCAAGTGATAGTTCAAAGGAAAGGAACGATTCATTGGGCTAGAATTATTAGCCATTGCCTGGATGTGCAGTTGAGGAGACTAAAGCCTACCAAGTCGTTCCACATGAGCTCATATGTCATATATGCCTTGATCAGGAGTTTCGAATATGCAGGGCTACCTCATAGAGGAGTGATCGGAAGAGGACCCGGAGAAGTGAGAGTTTGTGATTCCTATGTTCATTTGCATCATCCTTCTAGAGGCGACTACAAGTTAGTCAATGACACCTTCACGATGAACATCACTAGGATATTGCAAGGTGGGATTCACAATCAACTATCTCTAGATGCACAGGAGCTTGTGAAGAGGTATGGTGGTTGGTTCATCCAGTTTCAAAAATTTACATATATAAGAGTTCATGGGTGTCCTTCACCTCCCTACATGTTGCCGAGGTATTCGACAGACAGGATAGTGCTACTTGAGGTGACCAGACAGTTGGCAGCTTATGCGAAGGCATTCAGACACAGGCATGGAAATGGAATTCCCGTGCCCATCATATTGGGGAATTCAGTTGAGGTATGTCCTAATACTCAGGCCTTGGATGATGCAGAGAAGGAATTGGCTTTATATTCATTTACATTCTTTGCCTCGAGGGAGAATTTTGATCCTCATGGTTATATGCAAGAGACAGCTGGTAGGAAGTACAAGCATGAATTTCAGGTAGAGGACTTTTGGATGAATCTCTCAAGTGATTTAGAAGTGAAAAGAAAGATGCATTCCAGATTACCTTTAGATTTCATCAAGAAGTGCAAAGTTTACAGAGTGGCCGATCAAGCTCAGGACAGTGGCAGACATCTCCAGTCATCCTATGATAGAGAAGACAAAGCAGTGAAGATAGATTGGAACGAGCTTGAGATTTCAGACTTGAGAGCTTTGATGGCTCCCGTTTTGTCATGTACTCGCAGATGGGTGGATGTACAACATCAAAAGTTAAGAGAACAGAACATAATAATGACTTTTACTTTGGAGGAAAGACCAGAAGAAGGAGGAGCAAGCGCAAGTGAAGGCAATTCTCATCCTAGAGGCGCGAAGAGGAAAGAAAGACCTAAGAAAAGAGAGCCCTCCAAGAAGAAGCAAGAGGCCAATCGAGATCGCTCATCAGGCACATCTTCTAGACATGAAAAAAGGACAAGTCAAGTTGAAGGACAAGAGAAGACAGTGCCTGAGGTTGATGAATCTATGGAGTCGATGGTACAGAATGATAAACCTGAAAAGGGGCAGGCACCTCAGCATTCATCAAGTCAATCTCCCCAAGTCGATGAGCTACATGAAGAGAAGAATGATGATGAAGTGACATCCCCTCTCCGAGAGGATGAACCATTGCTTAAGGAAATACAAGTTAGAGAGACAAGATCCGCCATTCCGGATTGGTTAAGGGAGAGATTGACAAGGGTGATTGTGATTGAAGATGAAGATGATGTAATTGACTTAGAGAGCCTTATAGGAAATTCTCAAGAAGTAACGGAGAAGAAGAAGGCCACCAAGATGTCCAAGGTGATCAGAGATGAGACAAGGTCCAGGAAGTTGCAGATAGCTACACTAGTAGTGGACAAGTATCTGATGCTGTCCGATTTGAATCTATTGCTCATGCATTAACTTGAATGATGATCAGTATCTGATGGTGTCCGATTTGAATATATTTGAAGCATCCCCCAGAAGATCGCACTGAGTTGGTGTTGAATTGTTCAACTTGATGGTGAGACCTAGCCCAATAGGACTCCACCTAGTTGTTCATCCATCTTCTCGCATTCTAGGTAGTAGAGTAGACTTCCTAAACCCTGCATCTTTTGTCATTTGTTTGTCTTCCTATAATGTCCCCTTCTCACTGATGTTCTTTCAGAGGTCCATTAGCCTATTCCTGAGACCCGTAGGCTAGGTGGAATGAGTAATCAGGGTCTAGCATCGATGAAACAAGGACTTACTATTTTTAGTAAGTCAGGGGATGACCGTTCTGGTGCCATTGTCCGACCGAGCACTCCTTGCTTTGCCTCTGGACGCGATGATCATATTTTTCTGAGCATTAATTCTTGACTTACTATTTTTAGTAAGTGGCTGGGTGGCACATTTCTATTTTTGGCAGTAGACAGGGGTCTGAATTATGCAGCAGTTTGTGGTCGTCTGGGCTCAGTTTCATCTTGGAGGTGATAATGATCAGTACGGGAGACATTTGCAACATAATTAAATATTATTTCCTTTCCTAAGGTTAATATTTAATTAATCTATTTATTGGCTACTGGTTTATTAAATTTGGGATTAATGCCTGTTTAATCCTAAATTTGAGCGAAATTCAATTGTTTTATGGGATGTGAAATATTTTTAAAAGGGATATTATTTCACTTTACATTGCCATTTTTGTGCCTAAGTGTCCAACGTGGGTCCTCCCCCTTCTTGGGCGTGAGTTTTGACTTAGGAGAATGGGCGCTACACTTGGGTCCACATGTGAGTGGAAATGAAATTCAAATGCAAGCGTGAAATTTGGAGGGATGTCATTTGAGTTTGATGAATGAAGTTATAAATATGAGGCTTGGGTTCCCATTTGCACCATCTTGAAAATCTGTAATGTTATGCTGCCGGATTGGCGACAGAACTTGAGGCTTCGAAGTGCGTCTCCCTAGTGCTACCTAGTTTCGTACTTGAAATACAGTACCTAGCTGTGCCTTGTATTCTCCTATCGCTTTCAGAGCTTTGCCATAGACATCTTGGTGTTGCAACGATTCTGGACTTGCTGGTTTTGCCTGTGGCTGAAACACATTTTTGCTCACATCTCTCTGCTGGAGCGTCTGATAGTTATGGGTATTATTCCTATCTTCCTTCCCAGCACTGGCAAATAAGTTTGTAAGTTTTTAGCACATTTGTTTGAGTATTGATTTAATTATGCAAAATCGAAATTCCTAGTCTAGGCGTGGGTTTTTTGGGTTGCATTGGGATGCGTGCAAAATAAAAAGAGGGTTGTTTGGGGTGTGGCTGTGATTGGTTGTCATTGTATTGGATGTATGGTGGGATTGGGCTTGATTTGAATCAATTCGGGTAAAAATTGAGTGAGTTATGAGTATTTTCATGTTTTCATGGGCTGCTGGAACTGTACTTTCAGCCTGCAGAGCAGTGTAACAGAAAATTACAGTATTGTATAGAAATCTGCAGTTAATCTTCTCATCTCATCTCCATATTGTAAGGATTGTTTCAGTAGTACTGAGCATCCCATTCTATCTGCTTTATTTTGTAATTCCCACTGCATAAGTGGAAGAGGCTGGCTTGCCGCCTTCTCAGTTTTGTAATTCAGTTTTCTTTGATAAATAGTCCTCCCGCTGAAATATGCGGTAGAGTGATGTTTTAATGTAATGTCCTCCCGCTGAATAAGTGGTCGAGTGATAAAGTTCAATGTTTTGGTCCTCCCGCTGAATAAGTGGTCGAGTGATAAAGTTCAATGTTTTGGTCCTCCCGCTGAAATATGCGGTAGAGTGATTGTTAATGTAATGTCCTCCCGCTGAAATACGCGGTAGAGTGATTGAACTTCTATTTCTTGTAATCTTTCCCTTGGTCGGTTCACCGCCAAGAAGTTTAGTTTCTATCCTGCTGGATAAGCAGAAGGGGATGGCTTGCCGCCCATGCAGTTGTAATGTTCAGTTTGTTTATTGATGCTGACGATCCCCGGAACACCGTATGCTCTCACCCTCCCAGTTTGGGCTCTCGGTGAACAAAAGGTGGAAGGGTTCCCTTTAGTTGTTTTGCTTATTACTCTAACCTTAACGGGTAATTGTTGTGGATGAATTGCTATTGGCCTGAAAAAACAAAAAAAAAATTAGTGGGATATTACACTTCCAGTTAGTTAATAGGACTTGTGATTCCAGCAAATCAGACGTTTAGGTCGTCAAGTGTAAGTCCCCTTGTGATTCCAGCAAAATCACATCATACCACAGAGAGCTTATCCACAAGTAGAGAACCTACATACAAGAACCTTGGAGTTACTCCGACTGATCCTTCGGGCGAGATCTTCAGCAGTCGGGAACTTTGTTCAAGAGAGGATAAAGTACCTTTTAGGTATTTTATTCTGTGTTCGCATGTGCATGAAAAACACATCAACAGGTATGCAATATATAATACCCGAAGGGGTGTGACCAACCGTCGCGTCCAATTGCCCTTCAGGACGACTAACTAACTGACCGCCGTAACTCATTATTACCGACAACAACATAAACATAATATGACAACATAACATAATGATTATTCCCGGCAACAGTTGGATGAACAAAAAAAGGTAATCACAGTTTTCTCAGTTCTCTAACCTGCATCTCAAAATGTCAATATCATATTTATGCAAAAAATTGGGACTTACTCTCATTATTCCCCCCTAGAGAACACCAATTTATGATGAAAAATTATTAATTTTCACAATAACTTCCAAAAAAGTTGATTTGAAGATCCCAGTTTCACAAAACTGCCTGAAACAGAATGAAGCTGGCTTGTTAGATGTTATTTAATTGTAAGATAAAGACTGAACCAACAATCACTGGTAGAATCTAATTAGTAAAAACTATGCTCTGAAACAAGTATGCCTAATCAAAATCAGAGTAAAAGGGTCTGATGATTGCTTATAAAATATATTGATTCACAAAACCTAAAAGTTCTAATTGAGCAGGTTTGGACACATACCTTACAATGGACTTCTTGAGCAGATTATAGAAACCTGAAGTTCTTGCTTTAAGAAAATGTGTTATATATATATATATATATATATATATATACATAAACCTCTGTGTGTGCACATATGGATTTCAATAATAGGATGCATGATGTATATGCTACCTTTACTAAGCATCCGCACAGTTTACATCTTTCTGATATACCTTTAATTGAATGTGATTTGATGACATTCATTATTTCATAGGAGACAAAACAAGTTGAACACTCAAGTAAATTCTATAATTGTTCACTAATGTGCACAAGTTGATAGGTATTTCAATCCTCAACTGTGTGAGTTAATAGCTCTTTACCCAGTTTATGAACGTTTGTTATGTTAAACAGTATATGCAAATTATGCCTGATAAACTAAAAATATAACAGGGTAGGTTGAAATTAATGAAGCGCTATTATCAATGATATCATTGATATGCTAAAAGTACCTTTAGAATCATCTGGTGCTAACAAGGAAATTCCAGCAAATACTAAACTTATGCCAATGAGAAACATTGATGTCCTCAATATATCAAACACCTGTTGAAAGAAAAATATACAGAATCAGAATGCAATAGGCATGTGAAGTCTAAAAGGATAATTTTTCTAACATCTTATTCAATAGAAAAATCTTTCCTTTAGTAAAGAATTTTTCCACTTACCTTATATTCCTGAAAATATATAAATCCAGTAAATATAGAAAAGAATGTCCAAGCAATTTGGAACATTGGTACAATAAGAATTGCATCAAATACAGCTAAGCCATCATTCAGCCTAGCCATCTGCATTAATCAACACAAATACACTGTTCATCAGCCTAATATTCATAAACAGAGAAAATTATGCAACAATTCAGATAACTGTATTGGGACCGACCATCAATGTGGAAAGCATGAGAAGACATGAAAAAGCGTCACACAAAGGAGTAGGATTATACAAACTAGCAGATAAACTTATTCTCAATGGCTCCCGAGTACACAATGGCTCCCGAGTACAAGGAAATCGAGGATAATAAAATATACATTATTAGAGTAAAACTGGTAAAATCTGATGTGAGGTTCCCATGCTATTCAATAAAAAACATATCATATGCTACAAGGTGTGAAATCTGACAGATCAAGCCTGCATATATGAAAATACATGCGTTACCTGATATGGAAAAGACAAAGAGGAAATAACCATTGATTGGCAATGGTGCAAGAAACAGGATCAGAGGGTTTTGGGCATAAGATACCAAGGGGTATCCGTATAATCAAAGACATTCACCAAAAAATATGGTTATACAGTATGAAAGATGTAAGTCACAAGAACCACATAGCTAAACTGATCATATATATAATCATCCACATTGTAAGGAAAAACTCAATTGCCATAACCCAGTTTTAATGAGATAATATATCAACCAAAAAACAGATTTGTGAGTCATTCAAAATTCTACCTTAAACATTTTCCTAAAGCATGGTTGTAGCTTGAAACAATAAATAAAACAATGAAGTAATGGTACCAAATTCATTGTTCTAAGTTCTGAAAGAATCATGTCCTACACATGTTTGCCATCTTTGCATAAAGTAAATCGTTAATTTTAAAGATAAAACAAATGTGATTCAAAAGAAACAGAAACCATTTCTCTGTTCAGTTGTACAAATGTTTAACAATACCTTGAGTTTCCAAAAAGTCAATAGTACCTAGGATCGTACCAATTTTCCCCATTGTTTCAACACATTTATGCATGATTTGATGTATCTCAGCTTCAAGTGATCTCAGGCCAAAAAACTTTAGGAAGCACTAAGAGATACTTATTTCAAGGAAAACAGCTATGTTACCAGTCCACTAGGCAAAGCCCCCCGGTTTGGGTCCAGTCTGCCTGGATACGGGTCAGGATTTGGTCAACCCAGGGTCCTACAAATTGCCTACATGTCTGTCCAGGGCAAACCAGGCGTACTTGCAACAAATTTGGCAGGGGCTGATGCCCAAGCAGCAAATTTGGTCAATTTAAAAAAATTAAAAATTAAAAAATTTACTTTTCTAAGTTTGACCATAAAGCCAAATTTGCCCTGCTGCCCACTCCCCGCCCAAAACTCAAAAACATGGGTTCAAAACAATTAAAATATTTCTTTTTGTGAATGCAAAACGATAAGTGCCATGAATATCTGTGTAATTTTGAAGGTTTACTCTGCTAAGGATGCTGTCCCCAAATCCCCACTAGGGCATTGCCCCTAGTCCCCCACTGACCTCATTTGATTTGCCACTTACTCTCCAAGTCCAAGCTTGCAAAGTATGCTTCAAAGTTTGCCCACAGGTTTTCATCTACAATATTGCCACCAAATTGGACAGTCTTCCCTAATGTTACTTGATGCTTACTTGTTTTCGTTGCCATCTTGAAGACCACTTTTTCTTTTGGGGGGATGATGTGGCTAGTGTACAATGTCTATTGTTATGTTTCTATAATATGGATGGTGATGATATATTTGAAGAACCATATGACGATGGTTGATTGCTGATGCTTGACATTATTATTTTTTAATCTTAATATATTATATATATCATGAAATTCTAGTTTGACAGACTGACATTGTATGGTGGTTGTGTTTATTATACAATATAAGATGCTATGCGTGGTATTTTGAACTTAAAAACTGCTGAAAATATGCATAAAATTCTAGAAAAACAGTCAACCAATGACCAAGAGACGGGAACAGGAAAAAGAAGTTACTATCTGATTGGTTGCTTCTCAGAATACAAGAAAAAAGGCGCTGAAATGAGGCCAAAAAAGGAATCCATGTCAGAAACTTGAGGAAAGCAAGGTCCATTTTGAATAACGTTTTCATGTCATTCTCATTTCCGAGCTATTTTTGACAAAAAAATGAAGTGTGTCATAACATTTATGGCATCTATGTAGCAAATCACCTAAACAGTGAAGAAGACTAGCAAGCCAAGTAGCCAAGTATCCATGAGGTCCATGGGTTAGGCTTGCACAATCCTAGAATTCTGCATTCAAATAGGATTTACTCAGTGTGTCCAAAGAAATTATATTCTCTAAGTATGTACTATACATTCTTGGCACCACACTAGCTATGGGGAATGCACCCATCTCCCAACCATAGCTAACTAAATAGCTTAGTTACCTAGAAAATTTTACCTTGACCCTTAGTTCTTGTCACCATGTTAGAAACACATCCCTATCTCAAAGACCCAGATGGGGACATTTCCAAAGATTATGAGACTTCAAATGAAGTTCCTCGGTGTCTCTATACGTCTCCAAGAAGCATGCCTTGAAGAATGGGAAACTCCCAATATGGATTCCCATGATTACCATATCCAGCCCAATTTGTCTAATCCAATCCAGATTTTTTTATTTCTATAGAAATTTGATAGACATTTTTTGGGCCTCCCAAACAAATAAAATTTTCAAACCTAGTAACTATGGAGATTTCTCAAATAAATCATATAAATTACAATAGTTATTCCTGAAGTGCTGATATGGTCCAAGGGGTTCAGCTTAATTGGTTAAATCATTGAATTCTCATTATGGAGACCCAAGCTCAAATTTCAAATGGACATCTAATATGGAATTCTAAGTTGTAACTCTTAATATTCCATAGTTGGCTTCCAGTGTGGAGGTTTCTAAATAAGTGGATTTCTAAGTTGCAACTCTTCCATAGCCGGTTTCTAGATATTAGTTTCTATTGGAGTTGAGGAAAAATCAACTCTACAGTTCCCAAAGATCACCTGCATGCAAACCTATCACAGAAGGAGAGAAGCAAAAAAAGCTATGGGGGCCAGAATTCAAAGATCCAGAAAAAATGAGTCATATTGATTGTGCAACAAGAATGCAATTCAATAATTACAGTTTTTATGAAAATACAAAAAGAGAATCCTTATAAAAGGATACTCGAAACCCTAAAAGAGAAAACCCTAAAAAATTATAAGATTCCTAAGTTTAGCTTAAGCATAGAGTATAATAGACTAATAATTAAATAAATAATTATTAGCTAATAAAAGATTACTCTAACAGTTTCATTGTTGTGCTCGCAGGAGCTTCTATTGGTCTTATGTTGATGCTCATTGTAAACCATTAGCAATATAAAAAAATGTGCTGATATTTGGTTGACAAAAGCTAAAAGAAATAAAGAAATATACCTATAGACTTGTAATTGTAACAGAAAGTTCTCTTATCAAATCCCAAAGAGGCACAATGAGAAGCAATAATAAGGCTTAAGCTGTTGTCATGTCCCCTTCTTGAGTGGAAGTTCACTGATGACACTTAGCCTATTTTTTCACCATTTTTCCTATAGGCTAATGAGATAGTAGGAAAAGTGAAAGTTAATTAAATAATTAAATTAAGTTGTTGAAAAGTAAAAATTAAAAGGCAAATTATATTTAAAAAACATGTTTTGAGTGAAATTTTTAAGTGTCACTATATCATGGTGCAAAAAGGTGTTTAAAAAAGACACTTTATTATACGTATTATAACTTCAAGGAATATTTATCAAAAAGATAATAATATTGTTTCATTTCCTCAAAAAATTTATAAATAGGAGGAATGTTTTTGAAAAGGGTCTTCTTGATTTTTAAAGCAATCTTAATTTTCAAGAATGAATGTGTAATATTCTTCTCTTCCCAATGATGCAAACCCTTCCAATTTTCAATGCAATTCCATATAGGGATTGACAATGAGCTTCAACATGCATTGTTTTTATTGCTTCAGTTTTTGGTGTGAGGTTTATCATGTTTGTTTCCAGTTTTATTGTGAAGTTTTGAGTTGCTTTGCAGTGTGATGTTATTGGAGTTTGCAAATGAAAATGATATAATAATATTGACATTTTTATCAATGTAGTTTGAAGTGTTTAGTATCCTACAGGATTAGTGATGCAAATGAAGATGTTGCAGGTTTGACTTCATGTGCTATTTTCGTTTCCTAAGTTTTTTATGTTTTATAGAACAACTTCGGGATGATATTTTCTTTCTGTTGCTTTACACTGTTTTTATTGTGAGAGTATTAGCCTCAGCAATAAGCATGTATGATGGTAAGGTTAATAGAAAAGCTATCCAAAAAGGCCATGTAATGATTATTTATTTAAATATTCACGATTTTGTTCTCCTACTGACTTGCACTCAAACAATTGCAAGACTTCTCATCCTAAGATATCATGGCCCACATAGTCAGACCACCACACAACTCAATATAAGATTAGAATATCAGCTGCATATCCTAAACATATTACAAAACAAGATTTAATAGTAAATAACCATGCATGCATTGGTGCTTTCTGCTTCTAGCTATAAACTATAAATATAAAAAAAACACATATATAGCAAACAATCGTGCAAGCATTTGCTTATGCTGTTTATCATGACAACAGCAATCAGGAATATGTTATTAGCAAAACTTCTCTTTGATACATTTACAAATCTTACCCAAAATGCTGCTGTACTTAAGAATAATGAGAGTATAATATATGTAAACCACCCATGTAGCTGACTATCACCATTGATGGTTAACCTGAGCAAACTCGACCTACAAAATACAATACCAGAATAGTACTATCAAGGATTAAACCAACAACGCCAGTGTAATGAAGATTTTAAAAAATCATTGAAAAACTAAAACAAAATATTGCTGGCCACGCCAAATTTCTGAATTGCAACGTACAAAGATTTGGCAAATAAAACTGAATGAGAACCAATGGCACCAGAGACGACAGCATAGGTGAGAGGAAGTAGTTGATGCCAGTAAGATTTAATATTGTGTCTTCCAAAAATTGAAAGTAGTTGTTCTCCTTTTCTGCAATATGTGCAACAATCAATATCAACTTTTGCACTCTTAAAGCATGTTAAAATCTAAAACATGTAATCAAAATCAGTAGATCCTAAACCCCGCAATTTCTTCAGACACTTGTCTGAAATATATAGAATGGACATCATTCTAAGATGACAATTTGGAGGTCCTTGCACATTCATTAATTTTAAGTGATTATCAAGTGCTTATAATGGATACCATTCCACATTTCCAATAACTCACTAGAACCATATTACACTATCAGACTATCTAACTTGAAGTAATGTAAAAGTAGTTATTTTACATATTCAAAACATAAACAAAAAGTATTTTTTATAAACATTAAATTTATTCTCATTCTTCAGTGAGCCAGAAGCATCAAAAGGTAATTTTTCACTCGTAAATGTATATTACCTGTAAATAGAATGGCTGACTGCAACAATCAATAAAAGACCCAAACAATATAATAGAAATACTTGATTTGTATACTTTTCCATCAATTGCTCTGGTGTATAAACTACAAAAGAACAAAGCAAACTCGTGCAAATTAAGAGTTAAAAAATATTCAAAAAAAATTAATTAAAACAGAAGTTATGAAGAAAGAATAAGAGAACAGAGAGTACCAGGCGATTGATGGTTGCCAAATGCAACAAGAAAGATGTTGCCAAAAACAATAAGAACTGTGGCAAGAAGTACCCTGTGTACAAGTAAGGATCCTGTAATTTTCATACTTGACCTATGAATTTGATTTGAAAAGACTAAATACATATAACCCTACAGGCAAGTATGTTTTATGTCATCTAAATTTTTTTGTGCAACTGAAACATATAAATATAGATTCTTGTTTATAGAATCCAAAATATAGTTACCTTCCTGTCACCTTCTCTTTCAGAACAATATAAGCAAATGCTACATTAGAAATAAACTGCACAGACCCTAGAGCTGCAAGAAGTGACTGCGAAGCACCAATAATGATCAGATAAATTGTTAATATTTTCTCCATATTTCAGAAGGCTTTCAGTGCCTTTATATAAGTGAACAGATTTGCCAACCTGTGCTGCATATCCAAAGGAAATGAAATTGAGACAATTGCCTAGAGCAAATATAAGCAACCCTGCATGTAAAGCATTAAACTAAAAAGGTTACGATAAAGTAAATATGCACAATCCAATAATACACTCTACAATAGATATCAACCTGCAATTAAAAATTGTATGGCTGGACTATGAAACTGGAACATTCTTACCTACTCGCCAAGACTGGAAGTATATGATTGGCTTAAACTCAGCTTTTCCCCCAAACTCTGTAGTTTCCAACAATGCTAATCTCTCTCTCTGCAATGTGTACATGTTGGAAAACAAATTTAAGGCAATTTAATTGCTTTTGGAATTTGCAATATCTCAGACAGATAAGGATCACTTCATGTAAGCTTTCAAATGTTTTCAAATTCAGTTCAGATGAAGCATTTTCATAAAATTGTTATGTTAGTTTGAAATTCTTTTGTCCATGAATCTGTGAACTGAATGAACTACATTTATCACACATTGCCTACCATAATATTTCTAATGCAGAAAGATTTATGTTATTGTCGACAAATGACCAATGACCAAAGTAGGTGTAGTTAGCATAAAATTACTGGGTAAAATTTTGAACTCAACTATATATTATTTACCTGTCAGCTTTCGGTAGTTATTAGGAGTCAGCTGTTAGTGGCTACTGGCGGTTGTGTTCTGCTTGGAAACCGTCGAGTATTTTAAATCACCTTCTCATAGTCAAGGAAAGTAGTCTGATCTTTATAACTCCAAATGAATAAAGCAATTATTGATATTGGTCTACAATTTTTTGGTATGTCCTGATATATTCTATTTACTTTGCAATAAGTAGTCACAGTTTTGGCATAAGTTTTCCATGGTCCAGATAGTATTCAAAAGATTGCTTCCAGAATTGACTATGTACGTAATGTCCCCATTTTTGGTCACTTCAGCATTGTAGTTAGCTCTGGATTTCCAGTGACCATCAGTCATGCCAGAGAAGATGTTTGATGTTGGCAATGAGCTCAGATGGTCTAGAAGACTCTTCGCCACTTTCCCAAGTGAATTCCACCTTATAGTGTGTTCTCCAAGATTCTTGGAGAGAACGTCTATTTATAGTAGGTCACCTAGTCGGGTCCAATTCTCAATGTTCATCATCAGTATAACACTAGTGCAATCAAATTTCGGTTGCAATACTTTTCGACAGTAGTTTTTGTCTTTTTTTCTACAATTCTTAACATTTTTTTAATCTGACTTTTCCCCATTTTTTCCCAATTTTTTAAAACAAATCTTATACTTTTGGTTTGCCGAGTTTTTCCCCAAATAATTTTTGATATTGAAATAATAGAAATTTTGCTATTTTTTCTTCTTGTTCTTTTGATCATCTTTTTTGTTTTACTATAAACTAATGATTTGTTCTAATGTTTTATTGCAGATTCAAGTATAAGCTAATAAAGTTGCACTTGAGGTAACCCACTTATAGGTTTTATTGGATCATTAGGGTGCCCCTTATATTGTTGCCAAGGTGCCTCCAACTCCCATTTCTTCTCAAGGCAACTCTCCTTGTGGGCGGCATCATGAGCGATCTCAATCTACTCATGGCACTTGAGAGGCCCATTCTCAGGCATCTTCTCCTCCTACTAGAAGGGATCATGTGCAGCGGAGCTTGTCGCAACCTACCTCTCACCATTCTAGCCTTCCACCACCTCCTACTAGTGAGCTTACAGGTTGACCTGATTCAAGCAAATTCGCTCAATTGACTGCTGATGTAGCTCAGTGAAAATGATGACAATGATAGTGATGGTTGGGACCCACCAATTGTCACTTCAGACCCCAGTGATCTATGGGGCAAGCATGATAACCAGGATCCTCCTCCTCCTCCATCTGCTTTAGCTCTCACTGCCTAGCAGCTTTTTATTGTTTTTTTTTAATACTTTTATGCTCCAGGTTGCAGCCCCATGTGGACTCTCTAGGAGTGTGACTATTTCCACCCACCTTTTTTTGTGAATATGTGTAAGATTATTGCACTATTCATAAAAAAAAAAGCACATTTCGTGTCCCTTCTATAAAGCTAATTACTGAAGGCAAATATATAGCTTTTGTGCATTTAGTGTTTCTGCAATGCATCATTAGGAAATATCATTTTTTTGTAATCAGGTGCATGTTAATATCAGATCACTTTTAGTGACTCATCTTTTGTAAGTATCGAATTACAATAATTCATCTCTCATGGTCCACTTAGTACACATTGCATTTATAGTTTCTGATGCTAAGGAAATGGATAAAGCTTTTAAACAATGGTTGGGAGAATGTGCAAAGGTTAAAGTGGGGTTTAAGATAGTCAAAGCCAATGTGGGTTTTCTTGTGGAAGGGAGAAGGCATTGAAGGCTTTGTAAGAGCCTTAATGGTTGAGAGGTGACTCTTTCCTTAACCCCTTAAATTTAGAAATGTGCAAACACTTAGAGGGGATTCAGCTAATGATATGGGGTTTAGAAATGATTACGGGGAGGGTTAATGTGCAACTTGCATTTTCTAGAAAATGCAAGTGGATGAGGGGATTTAAATTAAATAAGACAATTATTTAATTTAAATGTATGTGGGAGGATAAAGGGATTTCAATAAATATTAATTTATTTAAATGTGAGATAGGGGGCTTTTAGGATAAGATGAATTAATTAAACAAATATGTATTGTTTATGTATTGTTTATTTAATTAAAAGTCAAAACATGGTTTAATGAATTAAATCAAATAAATTGAATACTTTATTTAGTTAATAAAAGAACATAGCTAAGGTGAAGGGGAATGAATTAATTAAATGTGAAATTAATTAATAGCTGAACGATGATAATTAAACAAATATTAAATTCATTTAATTATGTGGACAGAAATAGGTGTCTATAGTTTCCAACATTAGCAATTAAAAAAACTTACAAAAGAAAAGAAAAACAATTGAATTGATAAGAACTAGTGGTCAAATTTAAATTTTATGCTTAAAATAAAAAAACAGAGTAAAAATATAGAACAGAAAGAAAAATATGTTTTCTTTTGAAGTTCAAAACTGTGTTGTGAACTTTACCCACTTGAATATGATATTTGAACTTACATGGTTTAAGTTGAAATTGACACATTGCGTGGAGTATGGCCTATTAGTTGACTGTTGCACTTAAGTTAGAAAGGTATGTATTAAAGGAGCCATGATAACATTACCACCATATTGTGGAAGTACTGACACAGGCAAGAATGTCCAATCATATCATCCTAAGACTACAACCAAAGAACAACAAAGGAATAAAACCCCACTGAACCAAACAAAACCAAAACAATTCCCTAAACCTATAGGAGAGAATTTTCATTATTCAACCAAATTACATTAATGATAGATGCCTAACACTAAATGTGGTCGCAAATTATTTGCATTAAAAAAATTGAAATCTAAGTTCAGATAACATATCAAAGGTGATGGAACAAACATCAGAGATTTAATGGCCCTAGAGAAATAAGTAACTACAGAGAGGGCGTCAATGGAATCCAGAATGCCACTAGGTAGAAAAGAACATAGTCTTCTGCTTAGAAAAGGTAAAATAAAAAATCCACATTGTAAACAATTTAGTCGAAACTCAAATCAAAATAATGGTGTCACTAAAATGGTGGCTTCCATTCTCAAAGAACCTAGAAATCAATTCTAGTCAATTCTCAACTCAAATAGAAATAATGGTCTCACTGAAATGGTGAATGCAATTCTGAAGAACTAGAACCTGATTTTATTTAATGCTAGCAGAATGTCCAACCGATGTTATCTCATTAGAAATGTTCAAAAGAGAATTTACCTGATTATGACCATGTTTCAAAAGGTTTGTCCCAAAATTTATACCAATGCTTCCAAGCAGATTGATCACTGCTCCTGTAACCCATTCTCCCATTTCAATATAGAAGGGAAATAGACAGCTTCTACTCAAACTCACCCCACAAAGCACCCTCTGTTCCTGATTTAGTTGAATTCTTATAATATTTCACAGCGCAGTTGCCTTTAAATGTGTTGTAGAAAGCCCTGATATCCATATTTGAAACTTTACATGCAGAATGAATCAATCTTCATATCTAATACTCTTGAGATAGAATTAAACCTGCCACCAGATACCAAACACACAGCTTCAACACAGAAATATGCTAGTAGAAATTTTCTAAATTTTTGGAAGCATAATGCTGCAAAGATATGTTCTACATTAAATAAAAACAGTAAAGCAATACTGTAATAGAAAAAAGGTATAGATAACAAAGAGCTATATCAGTATATCTTTAACAAATACCAGGGTTCCTTCATCACTATATGCAAATATTCCTAATTAAGGCTGAAAAATATAATTCTTGACATGAGGAAAAATGCAATATAAGATCTACAATAACCAGCGTTCCAACAAAGGTACTGAATAGCATTGTCCAGATACTAACTCAACAAAAAAGAAATCTCCAAATACAGCCTCACACTTGAAAAGTATTATAGAAACATTTGACCAAAACAAAATTCTTGCACTACGAATCAGATGATAATTAACAATTAAAATAACCATTCCCATATCGCATGCTTATTACATCTACAAGACAGGTTTATGAAGCAAAAAAGATGTAGCTGGAACCAAAATGGTAATCATTCATTTATCATGGTTAAAATTCAGCATTTATGAGAACAGGATGGGAAAATCCATATCAAGAATCCCCCAATATCTAATTTTGTATTCTGAATTTTAACAGAACCATACTTAGACAAAGAGGGAAAACAGTGAGGAGAAATCGATGGTAATTGACTCATTCAGGAAAGCAAGAACAAGAAAACATCAGTGATATAAATAGAATATATAAAAGATGCCAGTGCATATCATTAACATACACTAGTGAGGCAGTAAAGCCTCACTTGTTGTAAGTAACCATGGCCAGTGTGTATGTCTGGAGTTTGTAATTGAAATTCTCAAAAAGGTAAGAAGTGAAAAGTTGGGTTGATAAAAATTAAAATAAAAAATTCTATAACAATAAGGAAAGAGGGGGCTCACCTTGGCCAACAAATAGAAGGGTGGAAAATAGTTGAACCAAGGTGGGCTCAGCTACCTTAGAGGGTTCGAAAGCCCAAAAAGAACACAAAAAGGTAAGCATAACAATTTATTACCTTCCATAAGCCAAGAGTTACAGGGGCTCAAATGGATACTTAAGATTCAAGAATCATAAATGTTAAGAACTATCAATAAATTCCAATTCAGAGATGAGCTTCCGTTGGTAGGAGTACCGACACTACCAAACATCTCACTTGAGGAGTCTAAGGAATCAGCACTACTTAAACTGTGCATAAACTATTTGACTGTTAGGAGAAATAATGACCTAAAACTCAACTGAAAGCTCGCCTCCCTGCATTAGGCTACTTCCCACTGTTAATTTTAAGGCAATTAGGTGTTAATTTGATCAATTTGAATATAATCAGACTATGTATAAATAATGACAGTAATAAAACACAATAAACAAGAACAGTAACAGCAATAAACACAAGACACCAATACCCTAAGAAAACCTCCCTCCTAGAGGTGAAAAACCCAGCCTCAAACTTTAAGATGTATTATATCAATGGTAGGCAATTACAATTTAACTGACTTATCTCTGATTGCTGTTCTAACAGCAAGTTGCCATAATGATAGATAATGCAGCCTGAATCAGAATCTTGACAACTTGATAAGCCCTTGGAGTTCGCCAAAATGCAGACCAACAGAAGGTATCTTTAACAGCCTGAATCAGAATCTTGTCAACTTGATAAACCCTTGGAGTTCGCCAAAATGCAGACCAGCAGATTCGCTAAGGATAGCAGAAATAGATCGCATAAAATGGAAGAGCAGAGCATATCGCTATATGCAAATGTGATTTATTGTTCATCTTGAAGTTGTTATGTATATATACCCTTCTTTGGCGGTGGATCACCTTAGGTCGGCTTGCATTAATATTAATTATTTTTTATTAATATTTACCACATTGGACATTGGTCCAGTCCAATCCCTTTAGCACGTTATACTTTAGGGCCCAGCCCTATTACATATGAATTGCCTTTCACACACCACATTTGGGTCTAGACCAATAATAGTCACATTGAAAATAATACATGCATATTTGATTTTAAATAATCCGAACTTAGCTAATATTTTCAACACCCACTAGTAGAGGCTAATATTTTCAACACCCACTAGTAGAGGCTAATATTTTCAACACCCACTAGTAGAGGTTGTCATGTACAAGTTCAATGCATGCGCATAGACTCACTTTCTACATCAGTGATTAGAATTGTATTTTAAAGGTATTTTTTAAATATCTTGTATTGTGCTGCCATATTTATACTTGAAAAACAACAACATGAAATTAAGTAACTCAATAAGCAATGCAGATTGGCATGGATAGAAATTCAAATAATCATATTTAACTCAGGAAAAAAAAAGGATTTTGAACCACTATGAATTAATGAATGGAATTTTTTCAAAATTAGGATTTTATTAATTCAGTTTCTGCTAAAAACTGAAGATCTGATTATTTTTGTTGACACTTTCAGGTAAGTGTTGTGACATTTTCACACATCACCCCATTGCAAACAGGGACCCCTCTTTTTTGCTTTTTAACTTAGCGTTTTGTTCTAGTTGTCTCGCTTGGCAATAATTTCGTAGTCTTTACCCTTTGTGAGTTTCAGGATTGTAAATTGAGGGTGTCATTGTTAAGCATGCAAACATAGTTGAAAGTTATGGGACTAAACCTTTTGCTTTTCTTGGTAAGTTCTAGATCTTGTTATTTATTTTGAACTAAGTTGCCAGTTCAGATTTAAATTGGGGTTCAAGTTCACCAAACAGTCGATTCTTTTCCTCCAATTCGTTATGTCTCTATATAGCCTACAAATACTTCTTGTGTTATACATAAATATATTAAAAATTGTTAACATATAATAAATTAATTAATAAAAATATATCACATAAAATTAAATCATTATTCATTTCCTATTAAATTAAACCATTTCTTAAGTGAAAAAAATGTAAATATTTTTCAATTATAAACTACTAAGTACCATGTGAAATTTAAAATTAGAGAAACTCCCAAAATAACCCTCAACTACAAATGTATGCAACTGCAACATTTTTAGAGTTTTAGCTTCTTTGTTCAACGATCCAGGCTGTCTTCAGTCAGTTGTGATCATGAAATTTTCTCCAACATTTTGAAGCAAAAATTCTTGGCAGGGGCAATTGAGCAAAGCATTTGATTCTCTCCAATTGAGACATAAGTCATGATTATATGAGTTGTTTAGTCTAGCAAAGATATGATAAACATTAACATGAAATTTACAAAGCTAAACAACACTCAAAAATCTGTTTTTTCAGATTTTTTGGGGGGTTCGTTTGGTAGATTTGTATTTGAGCTGAATCCTAGGTAAACCCAAGGCCATCCTAACCCAAATTGAACCTAGCCAATATAGTCACATAAAAGTGCCAAACTCGATAAACAGATTTTGAAGTTTCAATTATTGATGTGAGAAGCATTTTAATGAAACTTTGGTGCAAGGAAATTGCATGAATGAATTTGGAGCATTTGTTTCTTTCGCCCCAATCTAGTTTTGAATGGATTTTGGTGACTCGTTTAGCTTTTCAATTTCAAAGTCTTCCAATTCATCTTCTTCGTATGAGGCCAAAGCAAAAGAGTTTGTGATTTGAGTAATTCCCTCTATTTGTACCTAAGTTTCTCTTTGAATGCGTATGCCACCTAGGATTTGTCCTCACTCTTCAATACTTCACCTTGGTGATTGGACATTTACACCTTTTTGGTAAGGTTAGTTGTTGTCGTTGGAACTATTGGGAGGTTGTTGCTTCTTATCTCTTAGGTAGCTTCTTTGATCTTGTGGTTGATGCACTAGGAAAACCCTACCTAAATGACCATGTTGATGACAAATCCTACACCAAAAGGGGAAATTTTCATAATCCATTGATATCTCTCAATCTATCCCTTCCATTGTTTACTCTTTGATCTGATAAAACTAGTAATTGCAATTGTGAATAGATTTAACAATGCATACCAAATAAAGTAATATAAATATATCTTTATTCACATGAAATTCTTAAAGTAGACCAAAGATGATCATACAATGATTAAATTGCTTTCACTAACCATACAAAATCCATTTAAAGCACCTAACAATTGCCAAACAAACCACAACTATCGACAATAGCAACTAACTACCTAAAGCTGACACGTGCATTTTCACTTAGGTCTTAAAACATTTTATGTTAACGACATTAACCTCCCCCCCCCCCCCAAAAAGTCGTCTTCTAAACAACAATGAAAAACAAGTAATCAAGTAACATCAAGATTTTCCAAACTTGTGACAACAATATAGATGAAGGACCTTTGGGCCGATGCTTCTTATTGGTAGTAAAAACAATTTGATTGTAACCTAAGGGCTCCACAATAGGTGAACATTATGTGAGGAGATATGGAGAAAGATCTACAATGCTTGTATCAGCTAGAAGTAGAAAGGAAACAAATTGGAGAAACTTAGATCTTCAATAGATTGAAATACACACAGAGCATCAGTAGAGCCAACTTTTTTAGAATTCAAGCCATCAAATGGAGAAGCACTCACGAATGGCCATACAATTTTATAAATGGCAGAGAAGGACCAAACAAACAAGGAGCCAATCTAAATACACACTTGACTCCTAAAAGTGGATCAACTACAAGCACTTCAAAAATATTCCTATCATAAAAATGCAATGTCGTACCCCTAGAGGCCTGGGTTTTGCTTTCTATAAATTCACTAGCTTGGTTGAATAACTCCCTCGTTCCATTGAAACCAGACTCTAAGAGGAGTCAATTGTGAAAGGCTATAGGGATGCACTAAAAGATGCAACTCTTGTGTCAATAGAATAACCTAGCAAAGGTTGTACGACATCAATAGGAAGATGAGAAGGAACAAGTTGTACTCAACAACAGCCAACAAAGGTCATCCAAATGACTGGTTTGCATCCTAAACATCCTATACAACAAATACTAAATAATTGAAATAGTACTTGACAAACCAAACATTGAAGGAAACAGAAAAGTTGTTGGCAATTGACACTCTATTGGTTGGTTTCACTATGTTTTCATTGATGGCAACATGATTTTGGGTTCCGGCTTCATATGGTGTACTGGCAGGCACTTCACAAACTCTACACCAGCACCAGCACCGGCACCAGCACCGGCACCGGCAGGATAGAAGATTTCTTTGGTCACCGACAATGCAAGCTGACATGGTATAGTAAAGGTCATTGGTATTGGAGGTCAACACATCTTGAATCCGGCATCGACAACTTGTTTTAATGTTTATTCATTTATGTTATATGGCCGACATGTAATTTGATATTGTATATATCCTTGTAAGCCGACATAAGGCATAAATTTGTATAGGGTATATAGGGAAGATTGATTAAGATCATTTAGAGATGATAGGGACGTAATGTAATGGACATGGAAATGTAATATGATGCGAAATCATTCTGAGAGACTATGTATGTGAGGAATTCATTGTAAGGGTTATTCCAGTACAGAGGTTTAGGGTTTAAACCGGAACAGACAGAGCTTAAACCGGAACTGTATTCTGGCATAAAAGATGTTATCCTAGTAGTTCACTATTCTCCGGATTGTTGTTTGGTATGTTATGTAGCCAGTGAGGCTCCTATTGTGATTGAGCAGTGTGCTCTAGGCTGTAAGCCTTCCTGCAAATGCAGACCCATCATATATTGTAATATCTCTTCATATGGCCAGTGAATTGATATTGTGGGTCACAAATCCCACCGTGGTTTTTCCTCTTTGAAGTTTTCCACGCATAAATCTGTGTTATGATTCTCATTTATGTGTTTGGCTTATTGGTTGCATTACTTCTTTCAATTCTGTTTATACCGGTATACCGGTTGGTGTATGAATGTTTTGTTAAGGCTAAAATCTACTATTCCAGTATAACACTGATTCAACCCCCCCCCCCTCTCAGTGTTATTGGTTTCCAACAAAAGGAACCTATACACTATCTTGGAGATGTACTACAACTTGCGGCAAAGACCATATGGTGACAAAAGAAACTATAGGTAGTTGTATGATGAAAAAGGAGTTAGGAATGATTTGAGTTTTTAAATGTTTTTTCCCTTGATTGTATGGTAGTAAAGCTTCCATAATTGATTTGCTTGATGCCTCCAATTGGCCATACAAGGGATACTAAAGAAGCTTTAAAATTATTTGTTGTCATTTCCTTTGCCAGTTGTTGTCATATAGTAAGTTTGGGATGTGTTGATGTGGTTTTTAGGACACCTCGAACATAGAATAAAATACTAAGTATTATATCCTCTCTTGAACAAAGAAACCTCATATGCTATATGATGTGATCAAATGAGACAAATCTAAGGTTTACATTGCAAACGATGTGACTTTATGCTCGAGATAAACTCAGTGATATATGATGTGATATTGCTGGAATCACAGGGGACTTACACTTATGAACACAACAGAAACGTGGAATCTTACTAACTCATTTGGAAAATAAAAGATCAAAGGAAAGGGTTAAGAGATCTAATCTAATCCTAAGAATTTAGGAAATGATTGTTGACTCAGTGCACCAAACCAAGCTTTGCTCTGCCATGAGGAAACAACTAAACAAAAATGGTGCAATCTCCTAAGGACAAGCAAATGATTTTCATATCACATATGCACACCAACGTTATGAACAATGAGCATATAGCAATTGAAGTTAAGCTTTTAACCAAGTTCAATCTAACCACACATTGCAATTTGCAATCAACAAACACCAAGTGGTATGAACAAGGTTTCACCATTCATCAACAATAAGATCTTCCATCCATCTAATTAACATCTACACTATGAGAAGTAAAGATTGTGCAACAAGTTGAAATAGCACACCAAATTCACCATAACTTCAATGAAGAAAGTATGTTTATTACAACAAGCCTTGACAACAATCTCCTTTCCTCCTACACTAACTATTCGCTATTAACCTTTACAAATGAGAGGACTGAGCCTTGTAAAGAGGAATCTTTAAAATGAATGGCTTAGATCAATTTGAGATAAATGGACGAGATTACATGACAAAACCCTAATTAGGGTTAATTACAACTAACTCCATTCGACCAATGAAATAATTACAATGAATGGGACACATGTCCATCTTTAAATGCGAACCAATGAGAAAAGAGGTTAGGTATGTTGAACGAACTTCAATGCAACACCATGTGTCACTTTCTCCTTCAAGTGAAGAGTCAAGCTCAATGAACTTGGACAAGTTGACTTGGAAGAATTTGATTGGGTTGATGATGAATAGGAAGCCACCTCATATTACACCATGTAGATCATCACAAAGTGTTGCGATTGAGAAATATCTCTTGATACTCAACATTATCTAGTTGCTTAATGTGATAATGGGGAATATTCCGAAATAACATCATCTTGATCAAGCCAAATTTTTAACTTTTCTTAACTCTTCTAAAACTATCATTCATCCTTGATGACATTTGCATTTCCATTTTCTAACTTGGGAATATCGGCCTTGTATAACACCTCCTATGTATGATACTTGATCTTGACTATCAAGATGTCTTCACTTGACTTAAATGGCTTGCCTTGATCACATTTGCATCCTTACATCATGCTTGGGAATATACCTCCTTGCATAGCATCTTGTTTACTCATGAATGGAATAGATTGTTTGCCACATACGGGTAAACCTTAAATGCAGAACGTAAATGCACAGAACATAATAGAAATATATTAAATAACCAGTCTTTGTATTAATTCAACAGTCCATGTACATCAAGTGCTTATAACATTACATCTGATACGACTATCATGATGCCACTTCGAAGGAAAGGTACGCAATATATAATAGCCGAAGGGGTGCAACCAACCGTCGCGTCCAATTGCCCTTCGGGACGACTAACTAACTGACCACCATAACTCATTATTACCGTTGACAACATAAACATAATATGACAACATAACTTAATGATTATTCCCGACAACATCATCCCCCCCAAGAAAAGAAGTCATCTCTGGACGACGTAATACAAAATAGAGATGACATTAAACAAAACCAAGGTAGAGAACTGCTGACGCCAATCGAGCCCGAAACTTATACACTTGCTGCGTCCTCGCCTGAAAACCCTTTTCTGCTACCATCTGATGCTCAAGTGTGGATTTCACCATTATTGCTTCCTTTGACATCACAGCCCTCCTGTGCTTAAACCAAACTTGTCTACAAAACACGCTTTTCAGTCTCAGCCTCCACCAACTGCTACTCAAATGATACTGTCTTCCCTAGCCAATTTGTCCTCAATAGCCACCCGTGCTGCCCTCTCTGCATCCACCAAGGCAACCTCACGTCCAGTCGAGACATACTCCAAGTTCCTCAAGCGTACCATTCCTACCTGGAGGTGGCCACAACCCTCTGGCACAAAGGCTAGGAGGCACCTCAAATCCTCCATCACACTCCCCAAAGGCTGCTAATTGAACTGAATAACTCTCTGGTGTCATACAATTGCGCGGACCCGCAACACCTTCCCTCACCAATGCTTAGCTTCAGGCTTCCTTCTCACAGTACGGACAACCACAACACTTACTGTGACATCTCTAATGCCCTTCGCCCAACTCCAACAAGTGTACTCCACTCTAATATTTTCAGTGTCCTGGCTCCAGATGTCATCAAATAATTTTTTCAATCTGGTCGTCGTCGTTTTTTTTTCCTGTAATGTCCCCGATGGCACCCCGTACAGTCAACAACAACACTGACACCTCCAATCGTACGGCCACCTTCCCGTGCGGTCAACACCCCTCCACCGTACGGCTGTGTTTGTTTGTGCGGTGCTACGTTTTATGTCTCCGTCCACGCTCCGCGTCTTTATTCCTTGCGGCAGCGGTTGTTGTCGGGAATAATCATTATGTTATGTTGTTATGTTTATGTTGTCGTCGGTAATAATGTGTTACGGCAGTAAGTTAGTTAGCCGACGGGTAGGTAGTTGGAGTCGCGACGGTTGTGTCGAACCCCTTCGACTGTCATATATTGTACCACCTCTAGGTGTTGGAGGACATGTAATATTGACGACAGATATAATATGAACATCCTTTGACATTAATGGCAAGATTATTCTGGTACTTCTTTTGTATTTGCATTGTGCATTACTGTTCGATTTTTGTATTCTTCCTGTTTACCCAGTGAGGTAAACATTTGGCGCCGTTGCCTAGACGAACTCGGAACGGAAGACACGGATGGCGCACAGACCCAATGGGCCTACCCGTTGGTGAAATAAACCCAGAATTCGACGATGCCCAAACAGAACTCTACGTAGGAGAAGACACCGCGACAAGAGAATTTTCAATTCTACTCCAAGTAGCCATTCAGACCTACGTGCGACGAGAGGCGGCGGAGGCGGAAGTCCCACCAAGTGCCGTGTGGACAGCGTTGGAAGTGAGTCCGGAGGTAAATCGGTTGATGAACCATCTCCCCCGATTGCTAGCACAAGCATCGTTGGCACAACAAGCTCGCCTGGAGGAGATTGCCCGGGAGGAGCGACGCCAAGAAATTTTGCAATAGTACGAGGAACGGGAAGCAGAACGAGATGGCGCCAGGTCAGGGGCATTTGAACCATGAGCCATACGGGACGGACTAAAGAACACTTATTGTAATAATTATGTCATATTGTTGGCATAAACTTGTCTTCCACATTATGAATGAATAAAAGTGTTCTACTTTTTATGTCATTAAGTATATAGGAAGCTGTTGGGAATTAATGCCCAATACACTGAATAAAGACAAAAATAAGCAACAATATATAGATGAACGTGCACTAGCCCAACGTGCCTTGATCCTTGAACAGCAAGCGGAAAGGCGACAGAGATATAAGCGAAGAGAGGAGGAACGCTCCGAAGGGGACGGTGAGGCCAGCGGCCACCCACGGAGTCGGGAGGAGTTACTTGCGGAAACCCGCCGCAGGATAGAGTGTACCAAAACTCAGTTGAGGGAGTTGAGGGACTTGCCACACACACCAGAGGCTAGCAAAACTCCAAGGAGTGGGGAGGAGGCAGGAGAGGGAGAAGACACCGGGGCTGCCAGGAGTGTCGGAGGGACACCAGGGCACGGCAGTCAAGCACCCCTTATAGGATCTGACCCATCCGGAGTAGGACAACAGCCACCAGTAGTAAAAAGGCAAGGTATGGCACAAAAACAAAAACTTCCAAAGTTCCATGGGGATGGGAAAGAAGACCCTATCCGCCACTGTCGCACTTGTGAAACAATTTGGGGAGCAAATGGTGTTACTGATGAGGACGAGTGGGTAACACAGTTCCCCGCAACCCTGAGGGGCGTAGCCATCGACTGGTTTTCGGATACGGATAAGGCTAAGATTAGCACATGGGCAGACTTGAAAAAGGAATTTCAAGCAGAGTTTCGTCTCCTAAGAGACGATAATGAGATCGTAGCCGAAATCTACGGCACGAAACAGAGAAAGGACGAGACTGTTCGAACCTACAGCCGGCGGCTCAAAGAGCTACTAGGAAAGATGGAGAACCAACCGGCAGACGGACTGAAAAAACGGTGGTTCGTGGAAGGTCTAAAGAAATCCCTTAGACGAAAAATGAAGATAGTACCTCCCTCTTCATATTCCGACGCCTATAATAGGGCAATGGATTTAGAAAGTGAACAGAAGACGTCCAAGAAGAAGAAAAATAAATCCTCGTCGGAGGATGATTCCTCTTCTGACAAAAGCGATAGCAGTGATGACGACTCTAAACGGAAGGTACAGGCTCTCCAGAAAGATATGGAGCGAATGATGAGAGAGATAAAGGCAACCAAAGGAAGCACAAGCAAGGGCGACGAAGGGGAGTTATGGTGCACGGACTGCCGTACCGACGGACACACCAAGGGGTCTTGTCCGAAAAAAGCATTTTGTGATATTTGCCAGATTGCCAGACACCTTACCAAGGAGTGTCCGTACAATATGAGGACCCGTAACCAACAGGTTCTCTTTACAGAACCATCTGCGTCAGCCGGCACGTCCCAGCCTGCGAGCAACAACGCCTCGTCTGGTGGCTATCGAAACAACAGGCGAGGGAGAGGTAATAATAACAATACGAACAATAACGGAAGCCGTCTCCAGTATGACGCCAAGGGCCAGCCAATTATCCAATGTAGGGCCTGTAATCAGTGGGGGCACTTCGCCCGTGATTGCACGAAGGAAGCCACCCCTCAGCACCTCTGCCGTTGGTGCGGGCCAGGCGACCATGAGGACGCAAATTGCCCGCAGGCAGGGGTTAATCTCCTCAACATTGAGAAGGCTGAGAAGACTGGTGAGAAAGAAGTACTGGCGATCACCCGCGCCCAAACGAAAAAAGCCACTTATCCCGACCCCCGTACGGAGAAGGAGAGATTACGAGAGGCAAAGGCCAATATTGAACGTGAGATGACGACCGAACGACGGGACAACTAGGTGGCGAGTACATCATCCTGTACGAAAGCAGAAAATAACATCATTGGGCAAATCTTGCAGATGGAGGTGCCGATAAAGGTAAAAGACCTTCTAGACTCTATGCCACAATTGAGGACTGCCATCCTCACCAATGTGCAAAGCACCGCATTATTGAGTTCACCACAGGGAGGGGTTCCCGCCACCGCATCGTCGAGTGCACCACAGGTAGGGGTTCCCGCCACCGCTTCGAAGAGTACACCACAAGTGGAGGTTTCCGTTAGCCCTTCGACTGACCCGATGTTACTAGCCGTGAGCAGTGGTAGACACCCAGCTGTGGTAGAAATGGGTATCCATAGGACCATTCTGAAGGACACCATTGTGGACGGTGGATCTGGGGTGAATGTACTACCAGAAGAAACATGGAAGCGGCTAGGGAAGCCCACCCTATGGCCACCCACATTCAACCTGGTGGGAGCGGACCAACACGGCATTAAGCCACTCGGCCTGTTGATGGCCCAGCAAGTGACAATTGGTACGCAACCATTCTTGTTAGATTTCGTGGTTATTCCCTCGAAGAAGAAAGGCTATGACGCCATCCTGGGGAGAGTGTGGTTGATCAACGCGAGGGTAAACCACAATTGGAAGAAAAATACACTTTCCATGGAGAAGGGAGGACAAAAATATACCATTGACCTACACACCCAAGATGTCGGCGAAGAGCTCGCCTCTTCCGACTCGGACTCAGAGGACTCTAATAAAGGGGAAGGGGGTCCCGATGAAAGTAAGGGCAAGAACGCGATGGAGCCGAACAGTGAAGGGGTGCTAGAATTGGAGGGATGTTCTGAAGATGAGGTTTGCTCGACTAACGGGCTCTTCCATTGGCAAATGGAGGATTACGAAATGTTCCAAAGCTACAGGCTCGAATTAGAGGAACCAGAGCAACCAACAGAGGTGTACCTGCCGGAATACAAAGAATATTGGAAGGGAGATGCCCCAAACCCTGGCGACGTAAATAATCCGAAGAGTGTCGGCAACGATTGGAATCCTGTGTGGAAGGCCGCAGCCTTCAAAATCTTTATTATTCTTCTTCTTCTTATGTACGGGAAGGAGACCATGGTCCCTGTAGAATTTGTGGTTCTAGGTCTTCGGATGGCCATGGAAAATAAACTCACCACCAATAGGTTCAAATTGAAACCCTACCACGAGAAGCGCGTAGGGGACCCGAGAGGCCGGAAGGACACCCGGGAGTCCAGAGGGGGACCCGAGAGGATGGAAGGGGACCCGAGAGGCCGGGCAAGCGACTCGAGAGGCACGGGACAAAAGCAGGAGACTTTTGGGCGAGGAAAACTGAGAAGGATGAAGAGCGATTCCAGAGACAGGGGTCTCGAGCCGAAGACTCTCTAGACAACTTGAAAAAAAAAAAAAATGGGAAAAATCGCACGGTCGTATGATAGCGACCGTACGGTCAAAAAAAGTACAGTCGTATGACAGGCGACCGTACGGTAAAAAAAATTTTAAAAAAAAGAAAGAAAGAAAAAGTGGCCACCGTACGGTGGACACAGCAGATGGCACCACCGTGCGGTGGAACCATCGATGGTGGGACCACCGTGCGGTGGGACCACCGTGCGGTGGCACCACCGTGCGGTGGCACCATCGTGCGGTGGGACCACCGTGCGGTGGAGCAACCGTGCGGTGGAGCCACCGTGCGGTGGGAGCCACCGTGCGCAGTCACCAAGCAGCCCGCGGAAGAATAAAACGCCGCACACCGCCGAGGAAAGGAAGAAGCGACCACACCGCACAGCCGACCTTGGCAATAAAACCCCGCGGAGGAAGAAGACACCGAACACGGCCGAAGGCACATCACTGCGCAGCCAGGGAAAGGGACGCACCGCACGGCCGGATCAATACACACAGCCCACGAGCTACCGCAGGGAGTGAAGCGGACGGATGGGGTCGAGGGTTCTTACAGATTGATCCGCCGCTTAGGGAGAGCGGGATTTCACACAATTCCACACAGCCACGTAAGGGCAAAACGATCGCCACAGGTAGACCAAGCAGCCGCACGATTGGAGGTGGTATGGCAGTTTGAAGCCAGGACACTGGAAATTCGGAGTGGAAAAGAAGGGTTTTGACATCATAAAATATCACAGAAATGATGCGCGCCATGGACTTCCGTGGGGTTCTGAAGGTTGTAACTTGGTGTTAGCGGCGGGGGTGCTGCCCCTCGACCCCGCCCTGTACTGCGACAGGGAGCGCACCTGGGGCGCTGCCCCAGGACCCCGCGAGGGGCGCTGCCCCTCGACCCCGCGGGGGCGCTGCCCCAAACCCCGTGAGGGGCGCTGCCCCTCGACCCCGCTGGGGGCGTTGCCCCCAGGCCCCCAGTTTATTTTGAGCTACAAAAGACCACGGGAAGTGTTGTGGTTGTCCGTATTGTGAGAAAGAAGCCTGCAGCTAAGCATTGGCGGGGAAGAAATAAGCCGTAGAGGGAGACGGATTTGGGGGTTGCGAACAAACAGAGTTTGAGGGAAGGCATTGCAGGTCCGCACAGTTGTATGACACCAGGGAGTTATTCAGTTCAGTTTTTAGCCTTTGGGGAGTGTGATGGAGGATTCGAGGTGTCTCCTAGCATTTGTGCCAGTGGATTGTGGCCACCTCTAGGCATGACTCGTACGCTTTGAGGAACTCGGAGGATGTCTCGGCTGGACGTGAGGTTGCCGTGGTGGATGCATAGAGGGCTCGGGAGGAGCTGACCACCAGGTTGGAGGCACTAGTCGCGTGAGACTTAGTTCAACGTACCCAGGAGTTGGATGCCGGGAGAGCAGCACGGGTGGCTATCGAGGACAAATTGGCTAGGGAGACAATATCAATTGAGTAGCAGTTGGTGGAAGCTGAGACTAGAAAACGTGTTTTGTAGACAAGTTTGGGTTAGGCACAGGAGGACTGTGATGGCAAAGGAAGCAATATTGGTGAAATCCGCACTTGAGCATCGGCTGGTAGCAGAAAAGGTTTTCAGGCGAGGACGCAGCAAGTGTATAAGATCTGGGCCCGACTAGCGTCAGTAGTTCCTGTCGTTCATCTCTATTTTGTATTAAGTCGTCGGAGTCGACTTCTTTTCTTGGGGGGGATGATGTTGTCGGGAATAATCATTATGTTATGTTGTTATGTTTATGTTGTCATCAGTAATAATGTGTTACGGCGGTAAGTTAGTTAGCCGACGGGTAGGTAGTTGGAGTCGCGACGGTTGTGTCGAACCCCTTCGGCTGTCATATATTGTACCACCTCCGAGTGTTGGAGGACATGTAATATTGACGACAGATATAATATGAACATCCTTTGACATTAATGGCAAGATTATTCTGGTACTTCTTTTGTATTTGCATTGTGCATTACTGTTCGATTTCTGTATTCTTCCTGTTTACCCAGTGAGGTAAACAGCGGTGATTTCCACCGCACGGTGGTCCACCGTACGGTGGTTCCACAGCCGATGGTCCCACCGTCGGTGGTGCCACTGCACGGTGGTCCCACAGTCGGTGTTGCCACCGCACGGTGGTGCCACCGTCGGTGGTCCCGCCGCTGGTGTTGCCACCACACAGTGGTGCTACCATACGGTGGTTCCACCGTGGCTTTCTTCCTTTTTTTTTTTTAATTTTTTTGCAGCCGTACGGTCCACTGCTGTACGGCCGTACTTTTTTTTTTTTTTTTTCTAATTTCCTAATTTAGTTGTCTAGAGAGTCGTCGGCTCGGGTCCCCTGTCTCTGGGATCGCCCTTCATCCTTCTCGGTTTTCCTCGCCCAAGAGTCTCCCACGTTGGTCCCGTGCCTCTCAAGTTGCCTGCCCGGCCTCTCGAGTCCCCCTCCGGCCTCTCGAGTGTCCTTCCGGCCTCTCAGGTCCCCTACGCGCTTCGCGTGGTAGGGTTTCAATTTGGATCCGTTGGTGGCAAGTCTATTTTCAATGGCCATCCGAAGACCTGGAACCACAAATTCTGCAGGGACCACGGTCTCCTTCCCGTACATAAGAAGAAGAAGAAGAATAAAGATTTTGAAGGCTGTGGCCTTCCACACAGGGTTCCAATCGTTGCCGACACGAATGATCTTCGAATTCTCTATGTCACCGAGGTTTGGGGCGTCTCCCTTCCAATATTCTCTGTATTCCGGCAGGTACACCTCCTCTATTGCTTGCTCTGGTTCCTCTACTTTGAGCCTGTAGCTTTGAAACATTTCGTGATCCTCCATCTGCCAATGGAAGAGCCCGTTCAATGACCCCGTCTCATCCTCAGAGCACTCTCCTAGTTTGCGAATCCCTTCGTCGTTGGGCTCCCTGCAGCCCCGTCCTTCGTCCCTCAGGTCGCCTTTTCCTTCACCCTCTGATTCCGAAGATGATGCCAGTTCCTCGTCGACAACCTGGGTACTCAGATCAATGGTGTACTTCCGCCCCCCTTTCTCCATAGAAAGGGTGTTCTTTTTCCAGTCGTGGTTCACCTTTGTCGTAACCAGCCACCCTCTGCCTAAGATGGCGTCGTACCCCTTCTTCTTGAGTGGGATTACCACAAAATCTAGTATGAAGGGTTGCGTGCCAATGGTGACCGGCTGGGCCATCAGGGTGTCGAGTGGCTTGATGTCGTGTTGGTCTGCACCTACCAAGTTGAACGTGGGTGGCCATAGTGTTGGCTTCCCCAGCTTCTTCCACGTATCCTCTGGCAGTACATTCACCCCCGAACCTCCGTCCACGATGGTGTCCTTGAGGATAGCCCCGAGAATTCCCATCTCTACTACAGCATGATGCTAACCACTATTTAAGGCCAACAACATTGGGTCAACCGAGGGGATGACCGGAACTTCCGCCCGTGTGGCACGCAAAGGTGCCTGCGCAGTGGTTTGTATGGAACTAGAAATGGCGATTCTTAATTGTGGCATTGTTTCTAGAAGGTCCTTTACCCTTATAGGTACTTCCATCTGCAGTACTTTCCCAGTGATGTTATTTTCAGCTTCCGTACGGGATGATGTACTCGCCACCTTGTTGTCCCGTCGTTCGGCCGTCATCTCACGTTCAATATTGGCCTTTGCCTCCCTTAATCTCTCCTCCGTACGGGGGTCGAGATAAGTGGCCTTTTTCGTCTCGGCGCAGGTGATCGCCAGTACTTCTTTCTCACCAGTCTTCTCAGCCTTCTCAATGTTGAGGAGATTAACCCCTGCCTTTGGGCAATTTGCATCCCCATGGTCGCCTGGCCCACACCATCGGTAGAGGTGCTGAGGGGTGGCTTCCTTCGTGCAATCACGAGCGAAGTGCCCCCACTGATTACAGGCCCTACATTGGATCATTGGACGGGCCTTGGCGTCATACTGGATACGGCTTCCGTTATTGTTATTGTTGCTATTCCTTCCGCCGCCACGTCTGTTGTCCCGGTAACCTCCAGATGATGCCATTGTGTTGGTTTGCTGGGCCGTACCCGCTGGTGTGGATGTTGTGGCCTGCTCCGTGAACAACACTTGGCTCATTTGCGTGCTTCGGGTTTTCATGTTGTATGGGCATTCCTTGATGGAGTGTCCCATCACTTGGCAAATCTCACAAAAGGCCTTCTTCGGGCAGGTGCCTTTTGTGTGGCCTTCTTCCTTACAACCAGTGCACCACACGTCTTCATTTTTGCTCGTGCTTCCTTTCATGTTCTTAAATTCCTTCAACATACGGTGCATATCCTTTTGAAGAGGTCGCACCTTCTTACTTGATGATTCGTCGCTGCTGCTTTCTCCCGAGGACTCCTCTTCTCCAGAGGACTTGTCCTTTTTCTTCCGCGATGTTTTGTCTTCGCTTTCCAAGACCATCGCGCGGTTGTATGCATCATCGTATGAAGTGGGCGGTACAATTTTCATCTTCCTCCGCAAGGATGACCGCAACCCCTCCACGAACCATCTCTTCTTTAGTCCGTTAGCCGACTGGTTCTCCATCTTCCCCAATAACTCCTTTACCCGTCGGTTGTATGTTCGCACTGTTTCGTGCTTTCCCTGCTTTGTGCTTAATATCTCTGCCACAATCTCATTATCATCTCGAAGGAGTCAAAACTCCTCAAAAGCTTTCTGTAGGTCGTCCCATGTTCCCACCTTTGTTTTATCCACATCAGAGTACCAATCAATGGCTACTCCTCTCAGGGTGGCAGGGAACTGCACCACCCAATCCGCTTTGTCAACTACCTCGTTGGCTGACCATATTGTCTCACATGTACGACAGTGTCGTACGGGGTCATCGTTGCCATCTCCATTGAATTTAGGCAATTTTGTTTGCCCACCATCGAGGGGGGTCGTCTTCCTGGAGGTGGATGTGGTTGCGTCTGTGCGTCGCTCCCTTCGGCGCTGGTGGTGTGTCCTGCATGGGTGACTGGAGGTACGGTGCTTTGCCTGTTGTGTGTGGCACCTGCAACCATACGGTTGTCCTCCCCTCCGTTGCCGCCCGCACCCAATCCTAGCTCCCTCTCATGATCCTCACTTCGTGGCGTAAGGGATAAGTTTCTAAACTGATCCCAAGTCTCTTCGACTAAATTCCGCCGTAACCTTGTTTCCTCCAGAAACTCTTCGTGGCTCCGCACCCTACGATGTTCTGGCAACGCGTAGAGATTTCCCTCGGCTTCTGCACCCTCCATGACACCTCCCTGGTTCCCTTCAGGCCACCCTTCGGCAGGTCGTCCCTCAGCAAGTTGCCTCAGCCTCCGTCTACGTTCTACTTGCTGTTCCAGAATCAAGGCCCTCTGCGCAGCCTCCCACTCGTCTGTTTCTACTTTTTTATTTCTATCTTTATTCAATAGGTTGGGCATTAATTGCCGCACATTTCCATAATTCACAATACATAAACCAAAACACGTCTTTATTAATTCATTTCGCCAGATACAACTCGTGTCAATGACACTTTTATTTGAATATAGAAAGTTCAAGTTTCGATTCCCTCCTGGCCTGGCACCATCCCATTCCGCTTCCTGTCGGCTGCTTTCTTCGTACTGTTGAAGGATTTGTTGGCGTCGCTCTTCCTGGGCAATCTCCTCCAAGCGAGCTTGTTGTGCCAATGATGCCTGTGCAAGCAACCGGGGGAGGTGGTTCATCAACCGATTTACTGTCGGCTTAACCTCCAGCGCTGTCCACACGGCACTTGGTGGGATTTTCCACCTCCGTCACCTCTCGTCGGACGTAGGTCTGGATGGCTACCTGGAGCAGAATTGAAAATTCTCTCGTTGCGGTGTCTTCTCCTAGGTAGAGTTCTGTTTGCGCGTCGTCGGCCGCTGGGTTTACCTCACCAACGGGTAGGCCCATCGTGTCCGTGCGCCATCTGTGTCTTCCGTTCCCGAGTACGTCTAGGCAACGGCGCCAAATGTTTGCCACATACAGGTAAACCTTAAATGCAGAACGTAAATGCACAAAACATAATGGAAATATATTAAATAACCAGTCTCTGTATTAATTCAACAGTCCATGTACATCAAGTGCTTATAACATTACATCTGATACGACTATCATGATGCCACTTCGAAGGAAAGGTACGCAATATATAATACCCGAAGGGGTGCAACCAACCGTCACGTCCAACTGCCCTTCGGGACAACTAACTAACTGACCACTGTAACTCATTATTACCGACGATAACATAACCATAATATGACAACATAACTTAATGATTATTCCCGGCAACATAGATTAGGCTTACAAGAAATAACAAAAAATAGAACATAACAAAACTGATAGTAAAAGATATTCAACACATAATATAGCCAAATGATATTCCTTTATTCTCTGGTGTAATGTCTGTACATCATCACTATTCCCCAACAACAATATAAATAGTACTAGACAGTTGGTTAAGATAGTCAACCGTCGGCAACCGACACAACTGTCGGGAACTAATTACACTGCCATTATTAGCAAAACATAAACAAAGTATTACTTATTATTAGCGGCAAATTTGTTGTCTACACATTTCACCTTAATGATTTTTGATGTAGGCCTTATGATGCCTATGCTTAATGTAGAACATGACTTATGTTGAACGCAACCTCTTGACCTTCCTTATCCTTGACTTGAACTCTTTCATGTAGTTTACGTTTGATCAACCCTGTGCATGATGCAAGGGTATCTCCCTATTGTACTAGCCTTGAATCTTGGATTTATGAAGGAAATTCAAGATATTTGCAACATATCCGCATCTCATTGTGATGCCTTGAACTCTCTTGTTGTTGTAGAACAAGCTTGCACTGTTGAATCCTTCATGTAGTGATTGCATCATCGAGGTTATGAATTTCTTCTTGTTAAAATAATGATCTTTCCCTTCAAATTGAAATCCTGATGTTCATCCTTTCGTGTCCTTGATGTGGTCTCTCATTGATGATGAATCATCCTTCACTTGTCGTTGTTGCCTCCTCCCCTATGCCTCCTTGAACATTGAATTTAGCCACAATTTATTGAAAGGGGCAGATTTGCAGGGGTATAGTGCAATAGCGCTCATGCTAGGATGCAATTGCAATATAATGATGAAATAGCACCCCATCTTTGGTTGTTTTCACCTTGAACTAAGGGGTGTTTACATGATAGTGAAGGAATTGCACTCGCTTCCCTTGGTTGAATTGCAAGATGAACAAGGAACAAGGCCCTCCTAAACTTCTTGAACTTAAACAATTTTCTACCTTGAGTACATTTGCAAGGGTATAAGGAAATAGCTCTCTTCTTAGGTGGAATTGCAAGATGAAGGTGAAATGGTGCCCCTCTTTGGGTGGTATTGCAAGAGGATGATGCAATAGCGCCTATCTTTCTTTTCCTTTCAATGCTACCTCTTGATTTGGTGGAATCTAACTTTGATCCACTTGAATATCATGATTGTTCCATGTGGTTAAGTCCTCAATTCACCCTTCGCATTTGCATCAAACTTCCAACTCTTTTTTTGGTGGTGAATCTCCTTCAATCAGGTCTGCATGATAATGGTCTGATCCACCCCATTTTCAGGTCCTAATCTGCCTTCATTTTCTTTATGTAACCTGCAAAACAATCAAACAATGATTAAAAAATCCTTGCAAATTGGTGAATGTTGATAAAATTCACCTTAAATATAATTATCCCAGGTCTGCGATTCACATTTAAATTCTGCTCCTTAGGTCTGAGTTTGCTCTGCCTTGGATCAAATTGAATTGTTTGTTGTCAAATGATGACTTACCTCCTCTCTTATATAAGTACCCTAGGCTAGGGTCGCACCTACTTACCACCTATCCAACCTTACATTACATTAAAAACATTTTCAAATTTTGATTGGATGTCTACTAAGCCAACTTAGGCCTTACTTATCTCTGGGCGGGTTCAAAGTGCCCTAGTGCAGATCCCTTTTCATAGGCAAGCATGCACAAAATATAGAGCGGGTTTTAGGACTTTGCATGCACAAGGAGGCCGGCTGGGTAAGAAAATTTAACAAGTTTTACCTCCTTCTAACTAGGTCGGCAGTGTAAGAGAGTTTGTGATTCAAGCACATATAAATAAAGTCTATATTTCCCTTTCACAAACACAATCCACACCAATTATTCTATTGTTCTGCTCTGTGAGAACTAGGATCATATTTCTGAATTTGATATTTAACTCTTAAAGTCTGTTTGCCATTGTTTCTAGGTCTGAGTTCAATCCTTTAGGATCTGATTCTAGTGCCTTGAGGTCTGAATGCATCTCAGGTGAAGCTTTGTAGAGCAGTTTTAAGATATAAGCTTGCACAAAGTGTGCCTTCCCTTGGGCACAAGTGAACCCTAGGCCTGCACAGCAACAGAAGACTGAGCGCAAAAGACTTAGGTAAATGCACAAGGCTTAGACTTTAGGATATTTGACATTCCTCCTTGAGAACGTATAGAGGTTCTGCTTGTATGAGTGCATATGAAACATGTTACCTTGCACTTTATGAAGCACACTTTAGGTGGCAAGATGCACAGATAGATGAGGGCAGGATTTTGAGGTTAAATTGCACAAAATCTTGTGCTTGAGCGGGTTTCCATACTTCCCTTGCACAAACATAAGGCAGGTATCAGGCATCATTTGATTTGTCCTTGCTAATCTTGTGCTTGAGCGGGTTTCCATACTTCCCTTGCACAAACATAAGGCAGGTATCAGGCATCATTTGATTTGTCCTTGCTTAATGTGGAGCACATATGATGATCATGCTTGCACTAGATGGTGAGCACATTTGATAGGTACACATGCTTAAATGTGAAGGTGAAATCCCCCCTTTGAAACCATACTTAGTCAATTTTTTTGAGTGGTAACATGTATCATGTGGTCGGAATTGAGACCTTTGCTTGCACAAAGTCCTCCCACCTTGAACACATAAGGTACCTATGCTTGCACAATCCAAGGTATAGGATGGGATTTTGAAGGTCAAATGCACAAATAGTGAGTGCATTTGAAGCGCAACCTTGCATAAACTTGATACAGCAGGTTTGAGACCCCCATTTACACAAACATACATGAGCGCACCTAAGGGGTTGCCTTGCATAAAAGAATGCAAGATGTTAGAGCTTGATACTTAATTCACACCTTTACCCCATCTTGACCTTGCACAACTTTATACATGAAATGATGGGGTTGAATTTTACTTAGACAAATTTTCATGATTTTTATTCCCCTCTAAGTCCTGCATAACATGATCTCGAAATTCATGACCCTTGGTGTTGTGAACTACAAGCAAGTTTGCCACTACTCACCTAATACTCACCTCTAATGACATCTTGCACTCTTAGCCACCTAACAACATTTGTAACTAAGTGACTTCGCAACATGACAACATTGTCAACCTAACGCTCAGCAACCTAGCAACATGACCTTAACTTTGTTATTCATACAACCAATCTCTTCTCAAGAGAAAAGGTTAATGCCTATGCTAATCAAGCAAAAAGTGGGGGTCCCATTTGCAATGGGGCAATGTGTGAAAACGTCACAACAGGATGCTTTATCACTTTATTCTAGGGTCATGCAGTCAACTGAGGAGGATTATGGTGTACAATAAATTAAAGGAATGGAATATGAGTACCCTTAAAAGTCCACATGATAGGATCCTCTTCAATCCACAATACTTTATTAATTTTTCTAAAATATTTTCGTGCCCATTTTAAAAGGTTTTTACCTTTCACTTTTTTTCATTTTTCTCATGTGGGGCCCACTAGTTATTTTTCTCTTTGACTTCATTAATTTTTTGTCCAACCCATTGTATTGTACTTTTTCCCTTTCTGTAATTTCTAGTTAATTCTACTCTGATCTAACTTTGATGCCATGTTGAAATATACAACACAAGTAGGGTCCTATAAAACATTCATTAGGACAAGTATCCATAAACTCCAAATCAAATATTATCTAGATAGTCACCCAAAGATGTGTTCGTGTTATTATGCAGCCTTGAAGGAATGCTTGGTGTAGTGAACTTCTCTCCTTGGGTAAAGAGTCCTTGTGTACTCTTTACTCTTCAAATTTTACAAGCACTATTTTGTTGAATGGACCATAATTTGACATATATCACAAATCATTTTCTTGGGACAGTAAGCTTCAGTGCGACCTTCACTTTTTGCAATCTATACACCATAATTATTTTGAGTCTTTATTAGTTTCTTTCTCTTCCTTCAATTCCTTCATCATTCAAAGTGTCTCTCTGTAGTAATTGTATTATTCCAAAATCACTGTCATTACTTCCATATGAGCCATCATCTTCATCCGTTTTTCTTTCGGATAATGAAAACATCTTCTCCTCACTATCTATGTCCACTCTATAATGTCCCCTTTTTCTGAGTGAACTTCCAGTAAAGATTTCTAGCCTATTTTATTCTTGTAGGCTAGGGTGGGTGATTAAAAGGGATTAAATTAATTAAGTTAAATATTTTTAAGCTGTCCCAATAAAATTAAATCCTAAGAATAACTTTATTTTAATTAATTTAATTAAAGTAACTTAAATGAAAAATAAATTAAATATTATAAAAGTCACTTTATTAAATTTTTTAAGTGATTCTTCTACAAGATTCAATTGGGCCTTTAAAAGGAGTGGAAGTCAAGTCATTTGGCATCCATTATTGACTTGTTATGTTTGAGATATTTTTGGGAGAGCTTGTGTTTGCAGGTCCAGCGTGCCCTAGGACAAAAACCCTTGGGTAGGACAGTTGTTTGGACGAAAACCCATTCACCCTATTGGGTGGATTCACTTTTCATTTATTTGATCAAATTGTGAGTTTGGAGCTTCAAGAAATTATTTCTGCAGTTTGGTTAATTGGAGAAATTTGTGATGTCTTCTTTGAAGACAAATTTTTGAAAGTTATGGTTTGAGAAGTTGGACAAATGGTGGATATATCTGGGCAGTTTCTATTAATGATCACTGATATATTTTTGAATTTTGGCACCTAGGATTTATGGTAATTTCTGGGCAGAATTATCTGATAATTTGGAAATGATTTTTAGTAGGAATTTCATAGTGTTGTGAGGTGACCAAACCTACCATTGGAGGGCCATCCCTAAGCAAAAAAATTATCCTCATCGCGATTTTTGACCAATCAAGGCAGCTGGACAAATGACGAATTTCCAAATCTAGGCAATTTAAAAGCAAAAATTCTGGGCAGGAATTACGGAAGTCTGAAAATCAATTTCTGGGCTTTTTACTTGGTGATCTTATGTGATAAGTTTGAGAACTTTTGGAGCAGTCAAAAGTGCAGCATAATAGGGATTTTCTGAGTGTTTTGAAGAGCTGAATCAGAAATTTCTTAAGTACATTTGCAGCCTTATCCTTTAACAAGTTTGTATGAGATATTGACAACATTATAATAAATACAGAAGGTCAGGTCTGGACTGTTTGTTAACTCTGTTTTCAGATTTATACGGAAGATTTCATTCTCAGATTTTACATTGTATTTCCTTCACATGAATGAATGTTATTTTGTGATTCATTTATCATTCATTTGGAATCAAATTTATGCAATAAACTGTTCAAAATTCTGAACACATCCAATTTGCAAGAAAACCTTATAATCTAAGAAATTATGCAAAGTGTTTGACAAAATGTGTAAGAAGAGTAATGCATGATTCTGGGTGAACTCTTAGAGGGGTTCTTACACACTTTATTATACAATTTTGCGTATGATGAAGGTGCTACAACTTTCATTTTTTCCTTGATGAAGGGATAAGGCCTTCAATGAACCATCTTCTGTTAAGCCATCGATGGGTTTGTCTCTCATTTTGCAAGTATTTCCTTGAGCCTGTGATTATAAGCTCTTACACTTACATGCTTACCTTGCCTAGTGTTGTAGATATCTACAACAATTTTATTGTCATCTAGAAGCAATTTGAATTCCTCCTTAAAAAATTTCCATAATCTGCCATGTATTTCAAGAGGCTGGTTAAATCTCTATGTACCAATCAATGACCACACCTCTCAAGGTGGTTGGAAAGGATCAATAGCCAATATGCTTCATCATTCTGGCCCTCCCAAATGATTTCATAGGTCTTGCAATGTCTTATTGAATCCTCTAATCCATCTCCTATATAAATGGACAACTTATACCTTTCTACACTCCGGCTTGATAGAAGAGTTACCATGGTTTTATTCTAATCCAATTTTAGTGCCTCGAACATGCTCCTTAGGGGGTTTTAATTCAAACATTTCAGTGCTCCTTCCATAGTATTAGACACATGGGAATCCTCTACTCTTCCAATAGCTTCAACATTCTGCACACTTGTCTCACCTTCTAGTTCTCTTTTAGCCCTAGAGTTCCAGCTTGGTTTCCTCTTCCATTAACAACACTTTGATGCCTCAAAGATTGTTCTAAAATGCTTCCCTCTATCCATCTCAAAAAATCGTCGAACTCCATATCCCAACAAAAAATTTCCTTGTATAGAGAAGAATATATTGATTCTTCATAACAAACTTGATCGACATGGTCAATGCACAATTTATCTAGTAATTAAAGATGCCTAATTATTTCCACCCACTCTTCCTTTTTATCGCTTCTTGTAGAAATTTTAATGTTTTGATATCTTCACTTGTGACTACAACTCCAACTAACACACCAACTCTGACTTCTAATTCAATAAATACTTTGACTTTGAATTTGCACTACTAGTCTCTTTGGCTACCTCTCATAGTCAATTTCTATGTTTTCTTTGTTTTAGATAATTCATAGTCTCTTCCCACCTTATTGGGGTCTAAGGACATGAATTATCTTATAGATCAAGCCCAACTTCTTTAAGGCAATAGCTCCATTGTCTACTTTTCAACCTAACAGAACTAGTAACTGCAATGAACAAAAATAAAAATGCCTACCAAATAGAGAAATAAAAATGTCTTTATTCATATGAAGTTCATATAGAAGTAGACAAAAGATGATTATCTAGGGGTCCAATTTCTTTCCCTAACTATGCAAAGCCTATTTAAAGCACATGATGGTACCAAACAAACCAAACCTATTCACAACCAACAACTAACTTCTCGAAGCCAAGAAGTGAATAATACATAGTTAAGTACAAAAACATATTCAATTATGCCCATATCTAAGATAATACAACATGGCAATGGTTTTTTCATATCAATGTAACCTTGCCTAGTTAAGAACACTAGGATACCATTGGCATTTCAAGCCCCCCTTGTAACCCACTAATGATAACCGATTTGAGATACTTCTTGTGGGTAATAATTGTCATTTCAAGCTTTTGGTTTGTGCCCCTTACACCAGTCAAGTCCCCTTAAATTCCAAACAGAAAATTGGCTAAGGCAAAAAAAGCGAAGTAATTGTGAAGTCAGTGAGCAGGAAATTTGAGTGCTAATGCATAAAGTATGTGTCGAGCTCAAGGCCTGTAATGTCCCCTTCCTTGTGATGATGCATTCAGTGGTCCATTGGCCTATTCCGAAGACCCGTAGGCTATGTGGAAAGGAGAATTAGGGTTTCCATATTCTATGGAGTTCTGACCAAGCTTGTCAGGGCTAGAATGTGAACTTACTATTTTTAGTAAGTTAGGGTTTGGCTATCTGGATGGTGCAATGTTGCTAAGCTCACCAAGCTCTTTCTCTAGTTGCGAAGATCGCGATTTTCGGAGCATATTTTCATGACTTACTATTTTTAGTAAGTGGCAATTTGTGCATTCTATTTTTGGCAGTCCTGGATTTGGTCCTGATCCAGCACAGTTCAGTGATCCTCATTGCTCAGCCTCATCCGGATTTTGATGATAACCAGTATTGGAGTTATAAGCGATTTAATTAAATAATATTTCCTTATCCTAAGGTTTATTATTTAATTATTTTATTACTGATTGATGTTATGGGGAATTGTGCAAAATATGATATTCTTCCTAAGTCATGCCTGGGCGAATTATTTGATGATTGAAAGGAGACTTTATTTTATACATCCAAGTTATTTTATGCCAAAATCGTGGTCCCCTCTCCTAGGCACGATTTTTGACTTGGGAAGTGGGCTCTGTTGGTCGTAAAATGGGCTTTGTATTACTTGCTAAGCTACGTTGGTTAAGTATGTTAGTGTCATCGAGGGTAGTTGTTCGTTGCATGATGGTTCCCCACGGGTGATAACCGCAACCCTCGACCATGTCTTTATATGTGCTCTTGTACTTGTTGTTGAGGATACTTAGGCAAGAATGATTATTATACTAGACATTTTGGCATTAATGGAAGCATTGCTCTAAGTTCCTGGTTACTATTCTATCCTATGGTTATTATCTGACTGTTGATATGCAATATTAATACCACACCCCACGGGGTAAACATCTAGCATCGTTGCCTAGACATACTCAGGAAAGGAAGGAGCGGATGGCATATGGACACGATGGGCCTACCCGTTGGTGAGATTAACCTAGAGGCCGACGATGCACAAACGGAGCTCTACGACGGAGAAGACACTGCAACGAGGGAATTCTCAATCCAGCTTCAAGTGGCCATCGAGACCTACGTCCGAAGAGAGGCCACAGAGGCTGAAGTCCCAACAAGTGTCGTGTGAACCACACTGGAAGTTAGCCCCGCAGTGAATCGGTTGATGAGCCACCTCCCCCGGTTGCTTGCACAGGCATCACTGGCACAGCGAACCCGCCTGGAGGAGATTGCCCGTAAGGAGCAATGCCAACAGGTCCTCCGACAGTACGAAGAAAACAATCGTTGCTAGGAAGTGGAGCGCGATGGCAAGAAGCGAAGGGGAAATTGAACCCTGAACCTCCAGGAGGAATAAAGAACATTCTATACTGTAATAATGGTGTCGTGCTATTGACATAAATTGTATCCAACGGGATGAATTAATAAAGAAGTGTTCTATTTTTTTATGTGTTGTTGCTATTTATGAAGATGTACAAGAATTAATGCCCAACTTATTAAATAAGGATAGAAATAAGAAGGTACAAAGTGAGGAGTGGGAGGCCGCACAGAGAGCCTTGATTCTGGAACAAGTAGAACGTAGACGGAGGCTGAGGCAACTTGCCGAAGGACGACCTGTCGAAGGGTTGCCCGAAGGGAACCAAGGAGGTGTCACGGAGGGTGCAGGAGCAGAAGCCGAAGGAGATTTCTACATGTCACCAGAACACCGTAGGGTGAGAAGCCACGAAGAATTTTTGGAGGAAACAAGGCTACGAAGAAATCTGGCCGAAGAGACCCGGGATCAGTTCAGGAATTTATCCCTTACACCGCACACGGAGGACCACCGAAGGGAGCGAACAGACGACGAGGGTAAGAACAGAGGAGAGGGCAACCGTACGACCATAGGTGCGAAGGAGGCACAGGCACACAACAGACAGGACCCCCTCTTGGGACCCATCACACCAAGCACGCAGGTACAAAACACCGTACCCCCAGTCACTCAAACAGTAAACACCACCGACATAGGGGGGAGTGGCGCGGGTGCACGACAGAAACAGCCACCTCTAGGGACACGACCCCCATCAATGGCCAATAGGCAGAAGCTGTCGAAGTTCATTGGCGACGGGAAGGAGGATCCCGTAAGGCACTGCAGAACCTACGAAACCATATGGAAGGCCAATGGTGTCATGGACCAGGACGAATGGACGACGCAATTTCCAACGACATTATGGGGAGTTGCCATCGACTGGTACTCGGAGATTGATAAAACTGCAGTGGCCACATGGGACACGCTGCGGAGAGTCTTCGAGGAGTTTCGCCTACTCCGGGATGATAATGAAATAGTGGCAGAGATATACAGTACGAAACAAGGACAAAAGGAATCAGTTCGTGCTTATGAAAGGCGCCTGAAGGAGCTGATTGGGAAAATGGAGAGTCAGTCGGCCGACGAACTCAAGAAGTGGTGGTTCGTAGAAGGCCTAAAACCCAGTTTGAAGAAGAAAATGAAGATAGTCCCTCCTTCGTCATACAATGATGCATACAATAGGGCTATGGACTTAGAAAGTGAATACAAAACGTCTAAGAAAAAGGGGAAGTCCCTTCCGAGGAAAATGACTCTTCCTCTGATGAGAGTGGTAACGAGGAGTCGAAAAAGAAAGTGACGGCCCTGCAGAGGGACATGGAGTGTATGATGAGGGAATTTAAAGCAATGGAAGGCTCTACAAGACGAACCGAAGGAGATGTGTGGTGCACGGAGTGCAAGGAGGAAGAACATACGAAGGGTACAAGCTCGAAGGCGGCCTTTTGCAAAATTTGCCAAGTAACGGGGCACTCCATCAAGGAGTGCCCATACAATATGAAGACCCGAAATACACAAGTGTTGTTCATTGAGTAGGCCACAACATCTGCACCAGAGGGTACGGCCCAGCAAACCAACACAACGGTACCATCTAGAGGTTACCGGGACAACAGACGCGACGGCGGAAGGAATAACAACAACAATAACAATACCTGAAGCCGTATCCAATATGACGCCAAGGGTCGACCAATGATCCAATGTAGGGCCTACAATCAGTGGGGCACTTCGCCCGGGATTGCACGAAGGAAGCCACCTCTCAGCACCTCTACCAATGGTGTGGGCCAGGCGACCATGAGGATGCAAATTGCCTAAAGCCAAGAGTAAACCTTTTGAACATCAAACCCACGAAGGCAGAAGTGTTGGCAATCACAAGGGCACAGGCCAAAAAGGCCACATACCCAGATCCCTGCACGAAGACCGAGAGAGTGCGGGAAGCAAGGGTCGAGATCACAAAGGAAATGGCCGCACAAGGGCAAAACAACCACGAGGCCACAAGCCCGTCACGGACGAAGGGAGAAGAGAGAATCCTACGGCAAATATTGCAAATAGAGGTACCCGTGAAGGTTCAAGACCTCCTTGAAACCATACCGCAGTTGAAAACGGCTATCTTGAACTCCGTACCCACACAAGCTAAAATGAAGGAGGTCGTAAGCCCCACGGTCAACCCTATGTTGCTAGTAGTCAACGGCGGATGCCACCCTGCGGTGGTAGAAATGGGCATCCTGGTGACTACCTTGACGGACACCATTGTGGACGGAGGATCAGGAGTAAATGTGCTCCCAGAAGAGACATGGAAAAAACTGGGAAAGCCTACATTGTAGCCCCCCACATTCAATCTGCTAGGGGCAGATCAACACGGGATTAAACCACTGGGTACCCTCATGGGCCAACGGGTGATGATCGGCACGCACCCATTCGTGCTAGATTTTGCAGTGATTCCACTGAAGCAGAAAGGGTACGACGCCATTCTCGGACGTGGGTGGCTAATTGCAGCAAAGGCAAACCATAATTGGAAGCAAAATACGCTCTCCCTGGAAAGCGCAGGGAGGAAGTACGTGATCGATCTTCGTATGCAAATGGTGAGCGAGGAGTTGGCATCCTCCTCCGAGTTCGAATCTAAAGGAGACCAGTTGGGTGGGAATGAATACCGACGCGGAATGGAGCCCAGTGACGAAGGGGTATTAGAGTTGGAAGCATGCTCGGGGGATGACGGGGACTCCATGAATGGCCTCTTCCATTGGCAAATGGAAGATTATGAGTTGTTGACACCCTCATGCAATGTATTGAGTATCGAGGAAGAACCAGATACATTCCCTCCCGAATACAAGGAATACAAGGAAGGGGAGGCCTGTGTGAATGACACTCCCACACACCAGTTCCCAAAGGGCACACCTATTAAATACCAAGAAGCCAATTTGAAGGAGACAAATTTGGGAAAGGCAAGTGATCCCAAGGTCATCCTTGCCCGAGATGACTGGAACCCAGTGTTGAAGGCCACAGCCATCAAAATTTTCCTAGAGTACAAGGATGTTTTTGCATGGACTTACAAGGACCTGGAGGGCGTTCCCCCAGAGCTATGTGCACACCGCATAACATTGGTACCGGGAGCCCAACCGGTAAGGAAGCGGCCTTACTGTATGAACAAAAATTATGCTACACGGGTGAATGACGAAATTGAGCGGATGTTGGAAGCGGGCATAATCTTCAAGGTGCAGACAAGCGAATGGGTGTCTCCCATTTTGATTTCCCTCAAGAAAGAGGCCAATCAAATCCGGATTTGTGTAGACTTCCGGTGTCTGAACGCTATCACTATTAAAGACCCGTTTCCCATACCCTTCACCGACAGCATCCTCGAGGAAGTGGTTGGACATGAAATATACTCCTTCATGGATGGGTTCTCTGGGTACAACCAGATATCCATCGCGGAGGAAGATAAGTTGAAAACTACCTTCGTGGTGGAGGACGATGTGTATGCATACAACCGAATGCCCTTCGGCCTATGTAAAGCACCGGCGACCTTTCAGCGCATCATCTTGCACATCTTCGCCAAGATGTCGGTAGGGAACTTCAAAGCTTTCCTAGACGATTGGTCTATTTACAACAGGCAGGACATCCACCTAAAGGCCCTCGGGGAGTGCCTGGAGAGATATCGAAGGGCACGGTTGGCCCTTAATCCAAAGAAATGTAGATTCATGGTACCACAGGGAAGATTGCTTGGACACATTGTGTGCAAAGAAGGATTGAAAACAGACCCTGACAAGATTCAGGTCATAGTAGAAATGGAAGCTCCTCCAGACATCACGGGGATAAAGCCTTTCCTTGGTCATGTAGGGTACTATAGGAGGTTCATCAAGAACTTCGCTGAGGTGTCCCACCCGTTGGATAGATTGAGACGAAAAGGGGAGCAATACATCTGGACAAAGCCACAAAGCGACGCATTTGAAGAGCTGAAAACGAGATTGATGGGAGCACCCATACTTGCATACCCGAACTGGGATAAGGAATTCCACTTTCACGTGGATGCTTCAAATTATGCCATCGAGGCTACACTAGCTCAGGTAGGGGGACACGGGTTGGACCACCCGATTTATTTTGCGAGCAGGTTGCTCTCCAAGGCTGAAAAGAACTATAGTACCACGGAGCGCGAAGCCCTCGGCATGGCCTATGCCATACAGAAATTCCGACATTACCTACTGGCTACACCATTCACATTTTACGTAGACCACCAGGCACTAATGTACTTGGTAAACAAGCCTATTATTCAAGGGAGGATAAGCCGTTGGCTATTGCTACTACAGGAGTTCACGTTTACAATTGTGGTAGAACTAGGACGAAGCCATGTCATAGCAGATCAATTGTCTCGGATTAAGTCGGGGAAACCTCCGGAGGGAGTAAATGATGCCTTCCCGGATGCGCGCTTGTTCCAAATAGTCATGCTCCCTTCGTGGTACAAGAATATTGGAGAGTACCTGTCGACATCCCGATTCCCGGAGGACATGCCTCCAGGGGAACGGAGGAAGCTAGTATTAAGGGGCAAGACCTTTCAACTGATCAATGGCTTACTCTACAAAATGGGACCCGACCAGGTACTAAGGCGCTGTGTCATGGAGGAGGAAGTCCCCAGTGTATTGAGGGAGGCACACGAAGGACCCGCAGGCGGACATATGGGCCCGGACACTATGGCACGCAAGGTGTTGCTGGCAGGGCTGTGGTGGCCAATTGTACACAACGACGCCCGGGAGTGGGTCGTGGGGTGCGACACTTGCCAACGGGTGGGTAAACCTTTGAAGCGGGACTTCATGCCCCTCAACCCTTCGCACACATAGGAACTCTTCGAATGATGGGGACTCGACTTTGTAGGGCCTCTTAAGGCTACCCGTGCACGACGGTGCCGTTACATTGTGGTCGCCACAGAATACTTGACTAAGTGGGTGGAGGCGAGGGCCCTCCCAGATAACTCTGCAGTAAGTACGGCTAAATTTATCTATGAACAAATTATTACGAGATATGGCATACCTATTCAATTGACAAGTGACCGAGGGGGCCACTTTGTGAACCATGTCATACGGCTGTTGACAACCGAGTTTAAGATTTTCCACTCATTATCGAGCCCGTACTACCCACGTGCCAATGGGCAAGCAGATGCCACTAATAAAATATTGGTGTCGGTAATCTACAAGTCCTACGGAGTAGAAAAGGAAGACTGGGAGGAGAAGTTACCCTCCGTATTATGGGCCTACAGAACGACTTACAAGGTGACCACCGATCAAACTCCATTTCAACTGATGTATGGTCAGGAAGCAGTGGTGCCTGTCAAATTCATGGTCCCGAGTCTGCGAATAGCAATTGAAAATAGACTCGGAGACATGGAAAGCCTGCGGGAGAGGCTTTACAACTTGAACAGGCTGGACGAGTGTCAAATGGTGGCACAGTGGGCCACGGAGGTCGCACAAGCAAGAAGAAAAGTATGGCATGACAAACATTTAAAACGGGCAAAATTCACCCAGGGACAGCTAGTTTTGAAATACAACGGCAAAAACAAGATCAAACCAGGCAAGTTTAAGGTGAAATGGCTAGGACCCTTCCGAATTAGCAAAGTCGGGGCCAACAGGGCGATCCAGCTAACAACGTTGGACGGAAAAGAGGTGCCCCAGGCTATGAACGGATCCAAATTGAAGTCGTACCACGAGCAACGGCCGCACCAACAAGTCCTAAGTGGGAAAAATTAATTAAAAAAAAAAGTGGGTACAGTGGAACCACCGTACAGTGGGGAAAACCACCGCCACAACAGCCTCGTGGAAACAACAAGGCCGCGGGAGAATAAAAAGAAGAGAAGGTCACAGAATAGAGGAAGAGCTCCGCCGACGCCTCCAAGAGAATAGAGACAAAGCCGCCCTCGCTAGGATAGAAAAATGTGAAGCCACGAGAATAGAAACATAAGAAGAGGTAACTACCGAAGGGAGCGAAGTCCATACGAACCAGATGTAAGGATATTCATTTTGCCAAATATTTGTTGTAAGACAAGAATGATGGTTCGATTTTCCACAATGAAGAGAAGAGGTTAAACCGAATGCAAATTAATCTACGCAGCGGTGGAAGTCATTAAAGAGGATTTAGTCATAATTGTCTCCAACATCCGTAGGGGAGGGGAAATCAGGAGATAGCATTTACGGCAAAGAGTAGGGGATGCGCAGCCGCACTACCGCGGGAAAAGGTAACGGTATAACCGTTGGTTGAGAAATGAATTCCACAAGGAAGCGCTAGTGGAGAGAACAGTTGTCAGACTTGGACAAGACGGCAAGGGTTTTACCATCAGGAGTAAGGATTGTAGGAGGCATGGACACAAGTACTAGTAAAAAGAAGCACCGACCAAAGGTTGCAACAGGCCCATGGCGGATAACAGCGAACACTGTGATGTTTGAGGGTTCACATGGGTTGAACTGCAGAAAATGGTGGAGTGATACAACGGAAAACTATTCGGTGAAGGAGAATTTGAGGAGAGCATGCGTACAATGGATTATTCGAATGCCAATCTTTCGGATAAAGGAGTTCGAAGGGTCTCTTAGAGCCATGATTCATAATTATGATAGCCATGGGCGTTGCTCGATGATTGATTATTGTGGGAGGAAGCTCACTGTGTCCTTCTCCAGAACAGAGGTTGCCCGGGTTTTTGGCCTGCCAACCACAGGAGCCACGAAAATCGATGAGGTAGGGAAGAGGGCCTCACAGAAGGACAGGGAAAAGATGTTGGGTTTAGTTTGTCGTCAGCTTTCACAGAAGGAATGGGAAGACGTAGCTCACGCACAGAAGAAGAGGGGTGTGAAGAAGGACTTCATTGCTGAGGGCGACATGCGTTACTTAATGGACGTGGTGAAAAGCAGGCTCACCGATTCCAGTCGTGCCTCAGACATTTCTACCTAGCACATATTTCTCATGTTACAACACAAAACTTTTTGTATGTCGCACCATGCCATTGCTTTGTTCCTTGCGGCCACGATGGACCAGGTCCCACTGGAGGACAAAGTTTAAACCACAGTTACCAACAGACAATACACACCCACCTGTCTGCTATTGGATGCATTTGGATAGCTTGGGATCTGGGCCCAACAGTATTCCGTCGTCTTCAAAGAAAAGAAAAGTACAAGTGGTAGTCTCCGAGTCTGATGGGGACAATGGTATGGGAAGTGACAACTCAAAGGAGGACGCGGAGGAGTCAATCTGCACGGAGGGTACAGAGCACACGGAGTTAGAGAGTGTGGGACTAGCCGTGGGAGAGAAGGGACACGATCATGGGGGCATGGCGCAAGCTGGCACACAACAGGTTGCATCTCCCATAGGGAAGATTCTTTTTTCACCTGCCCTTCTTTCGAGTACTTTGCCTATGGATGCGAGGACACGGACCCCTGGCCCTACATTTGGGGAACTACGGCCGGCCATTACCCTCAATCCAACCCAAGAGACACCATTAGGGGTAGCGCCAGCCTCAGCCATGCATACAGGGGAGCCAGTTAGTACCAGAGGAGTGATAGAGCCAGTTCGGCATGTGGGAACGGAGGAGATTCCGCACATTGAGAGCATCACCGTGGGGCGGGCTAGCAAGATGTTGGGAGAGCTTGTGGATGCAACCACAAATGCCTGGCTTAGTGAGTGGGCAATGCAGCCTATGTCCCCGATCGGAGTTCCTCCTTTATTGGGACGTTGTCACATTCCCAATGAGGTCGTGGAGTTGGAGGATAGCACGGGTCTAGAGCTCATGGGGGGCGAGGTGCATGTCTCAGATATGACAGAGGCGCTGCAGGAGGCAGAGGTGCACACCCACGGTGCGAATGCCCGCTCCAGAGTGAGGTCTCCATTAGATTTTAAGGTCGGGCCAGAGGTCGTCAATGGATTGGCTTCCATGGGTGCATACATGGCACACATTACTCAGGTGGGAGAGTCACTATTGGAACAGGGCCATAAGCTGGCCGAGAGTATGCAGGCAGTCGGGATGGATGTTGCTGCAGGAGCCTTAGCCAGGCGAGCGCAGGTCCTTACTAGGCAGTGTGAGGAGTTTGAGCGATGTTTTCTTTCTTAGGGATGGCCTACAGTGGAGACACTGGAGATGGTAAGTGGCTTCCGGGTAGCCACTAGCTGTACTCTATGGTGTAGGAGATGGAGCAGCAGTTCCAAGATACTTACTTAGCCCTGAAGCGGGCTCAGCATTAGGGTGCTTCTGTAGAGGCTGAGAGACTAGTTGCAATGGAGGCTAGGCGGTCTACTGAAACTGAGTTGACTCGCAAGAGGCAGTCCAAATTGGTGCTAGAGGCGGAGTTGGCTAGAGAGAGGGAATCCAAGTTGGCACTGGATGCTGTGTTGGTTCAGGAGAGGGAATTTAGGATGTCGCTGGAGACCCAGTTGGGGACAGCTAAGGAGACACTAGATGCGAAGGAGACGAAACTGGTGGAGGCTGTGTTTATGGTCAAGAGATCTCGAGAACGCTAGTTGGCGGCAGAGCATACTTTGAGGCACTTTTTTAGAGCAGCAGCAGTCCAGGCCTTCTTCATCAGGTACGCTTCCTCCTCATCCTCCTTCTTCTTGATTTTCTTCTGTGTAGCATTGTACTCATCCCCATTTTGTTGTGTCAGGATTTTTGTCCTTGTCATCCAGAGACGACTTTTCTTTGGGGGGGATGATGTTGGTCGTAAAATGGGCTTTGTATTACTTGCTAAGCTACGTTGGTTATCAGAAAGTGGAAGAGTTACTTTCAGCAGTATTGAGATTATATTTCCTAACGTTAACGGGTGCATTGTAGTATTTGTTGTGTTTAAAATCCAAAAAAAATCAGTGGGAATATTACAAGGCCCAATGCCTAATTGGGACTGTGTGAGATTGAAGCACTTGGCAAACCAAACACTCTACCCTCAATGGATTGTGAAGAAAAAAAACGTGATAGGGCAAAGGTCAAGAAAAATGCCCAACTCCCAACAAGGCAAAAGGTTTACTAGGGACTTGAATATTTTAATGCTCCTAACTTCTTGGCACGCGTTAAAAAGAAAAGGCCGGCCCCTAACGGCTAGGTATGCAAACTGCAACTAGTGACTAAGGTGAGGAAAGCACACAACAATAAAGGAAAGGCAAAACAACTAAAGCATTAGGTAGGAAAAAGAAGGAAGAGGTCATGCCTACATAAAAAACCTTAAAAAGCACATTTGGGCAACCCTTCTCTCCCTTGCACCTCATCAATACCGAAACAACCTTCCCATTTGCGCAATTTTACATCGTGGAACTACGAGGGCCAAGGTTTAATGATTTGCAATGGATTTCCAAGAAGGAAAACGGCATCCATACCCCATTATGGCTGCAAAAATACTTTTGTCAAAGGACAATCTCCTACTTGCAATTTTCACGAATTTTTAGGCAATTTTCCTCTTTTTCTACACAAGATCTTCAATGGAGAGGCATGGTAGGGGTTGAGGGATTTTCTTTCAACCATCCTCAGTCTCCCATGTCTGATTTATTGATGCATGTGTCCACATTTTGTTGTTTGTGCAGATGGCTAGGATTTCTTGGGTTTTGATTGTTCTCATGAATAGAAGTCAATTCGTTACCTATTGTAAAGGGGGTTCTTCCTTCATTTTGATCTTCCAAAGATATGCAATGTTCGGCAGCCCTATTGTAAATATGCTCCATGCCTCAGTTAATAAAGCTACCTTTTTTCACCTTCTCTCACCTCAAATGTTAGATGAAAATCTTCTTTTTTTCATATTTGCATGAATATTTCTACGCTTTCTAGAGTTGTATGTTGTGTTTAATATATTTGCAGAAGCTATGGAGAAATTTGTCCCTCTTGGTGTATATTAATACTAAATCTCCATGCAATTTTCTAGGAGCTAGCATAACAAAGAGTTGTGAGTTTCTTTGGAAATTTTGTTTAGCTCATTGCATTGTATGGGCAGGAAGAATCACATTTTAATCTAGGTTCTATCACCACCCTTCTCCCTTTCATGCATTCCTTATTACCCTTGTCCTTTCCCTATAGAATCGGTAGAATAAGATTAGTTGTAGGTTTATACAGCACTAAGTTGGACCAACACTAGTCAATTTAGATCAAAGAGGAAATCAACCTTCTCCAAATGCCTAATCTCAACAAGGGTTCCGCACCTATGATCAGTATCATTGTTTCATTGGAAGGCCCGACATAGTTCAATAGGGTCCAATTTCATGTGACAATTGTATCTGGCACACCTGGTGGGTCCAAGATTTATGAAATTTACATCAATCACTAAAGTTTTGGTGTGTTCTTTAGTGTACTTAGCCTTTCAAATCAATTTCAACAAGCACCTAGCAACTCTACAAGTTCAATTCTAGTGTCTCTAGTATCTACTGATATGTTCTTAGTTTCTCTAGTTGGTAGACCTTTTTGCCTATTTTTGACCTTTTATACTTCAATATGGAAAGATACCATGGATAAAATATGTTCCATGAAAATGCAAGTTTTCCACCTCCCTACCAATAATACCAAGCTAGAAGTGTTGTTAGTTTCACTTCACATAGTCCTACTATAATAGGCTATCAAGCTATCAACAATTTACCAATGCTTGCCTTCCACCCACCCTCCCTTGCTCAACCATCTTGGCAACCTACATACACTTACCGACAACCCCAAGAAGCTTATTCTATTCCTAGTCAACATGCTTATCCTCCCATTCAGCCACAAAGCACAAATGACTTGGAGAATCTTAGCATCAAAGATTTGATGTTAAAATTCCAAGAGCAACTGAAATCTTTTGATTTGCACTTGGAGTGTGATTCGCAACAAGAGAAACTTACCAACTGAAAATCTACTCTAACCATAACACCAATTTGGTTAGGAATGGAGAGCGAGAGAGTGAGAGGGAGTTCTGCTAGGGTTTCGGGTGGAGGGGTCGGAGATGTCCATACAAAGGAGGCAGATGGGGATGACGGAGACGGTGATGGTGGGCAGGATGTCACTTGCCCCTATTTGTTTTCTCTCCGTGGTATTTGGTCCCCTTTCGTGCTACAGAGGTGGCCATGTTTGTGGCCTTGTGCCTTGCTTGCAATGCTTCTCGGGTTTCTACATTGTCCCACTCGCTGGTTGTCTTTGCAAAACCCCAATTCTTTTTTGTGCGTGATCCTCATGTGCGGAGTGGGTTGGAACTGTTTGTCGTCTTCTGCTCTTCGTGGTGGATCCAGGCTCGATGTTGCTTCCTGCTTGTGTTGTTGCTTCTCTTCGTCTACTAGGGCCTATGCTTGGTCTATGTTCTTTGTTGGGACTGGAATCTTGATCATTTGGGGGTTTGGTTTGGCAATGCTTTCCCACTGTGTTGTGGGTTTCTTGGTTTTGCTGAACCTTGATGTGGGTTTCGTGTTCTTGGCCTCCTTGTGGGGATTGTTTTGCTCTACTCCTTTGTTCTCCCTATCTTTTATTTTGAGCAATTTTGTTGGTGTTTGGTCTCTCAGTGGCTCTGTTCTTCTCGGTGGTTAGGCAGTTGCTAACAGTTTTCATGGGCCTAGATTGGCCATGGTTTGTCTTTAGTTGGGTTTTGTCCTCTTGAGGTTGTGCACATCCTTGTTGTTGCCCAATCCTTAATGATTTTTCTTCTCAAATGGGCTTATGTTGTTCATGGCTGGGTTCTCCCCTGTTTGGCTCCTATTGAAGTGGAGTTCTCTCTTGCATCCATGGTGTGGATTTGGCCCATTCTGCTCCTCTCTTCCTCTTTCACTATTCCTATTGAGGTGGTGGCTATGCCTATGGAGGTGGTGTCTTGCTTGGTGGGAGAGGTTGGTTGTTGCACCATATGGTCTACTTTTTTCCTTGGCTGCTTGGCTATGGGATTGAATCATTTGTTGCTCTTCATGTTGCTAGTCCATTTCTCCTATGCTCCTATTGTGGGTCCCTTTTCTATTGAGGTGGAGGGGTATTGCTAGGGGGAGTTGACTTTTAGCCACAGTATCCTGGCTGGTTTCAATTTGATGGTTTTGGGAGCCATATCAAAACCCAATCTAAAGCTATGGGGAGCCTTTCAAAACCCCATGATCCTTGTCTTGCACACGACTGCCTAGGAGGATCAATTATTTCCGGATTGTTCTTTATAGTATTTCTTCATGAATCTGGTTGTTAAGGTTTTGGGAGCCTTGCTAAAACCCAATGTTCAGGTTAAGGGAGCCTGGAAAAACCCTTGGATCCCTTGTATTGCTGACATCTCTTGTCTGATAGCTTAGGATTGATGGGTGGCGGCTTTGCTCGGTCTTAGTTGCCTTGTTGATGTTTGTTTAACAATGCGCTGATGTTAGTCTTTGCTTGTATCTTTCTGCAACCTTTTGCTTATGGGTTATGGATTCCCGTCTAATTCTAGAGGGTTTCAGGTCCCTTAACACCTGTCATATGGGGTTTTGGGTCCCCCAAAAACCTATTTTTCCTTAATCAAAAACAAGAGGAACTTATCCATCAAAATTAACTTCATCAACAAGAGATGGAAGCATAATGAAGGTATGAACAAGAAATGGAACCACAAAGAAAACAATATAAAGAGTGCCTTTCAAGGCAGATTACTACTAAAGAGGAAGAAATTAGACAATTAGCAACTAGACAGAAGCAGTTTATGTGAGAGGCTAAATCAATTCCCCAAGCTCCTCACTTCAAATTTGCAAGTTTTAGGAGTCCTAATCCTTTGCAGGAACATGTACCTATGCAGACTCAGTCTATTGTTTCACAAGAGCAGCCCCCTCAAAAGTCTTTTCTTCCTCAAGATGTCCAACAAACATTTTAGAGGCTTTCGGATTACTTTGCTTTGCCTAATACTATTTCACTTTACAAAGGTGGACATGTTGTTTAGTGGACTAGCCAATCTAATAGAAGTGGAAGAGGAACAACTTATTGTTGATGAACCCTCATGTACCCCAAAACATGAAAGGCCTGACAAGTTCACTTGCCCCAACACCATTTCACTCTATAGAGGTGGACCTATCATTTGGTGAGTTGATTGGTCTAGTGAGGAAAAAGAGGAGATGCTGCCTATTATTTGTGAACTCTCATGCTCCAAAGAATGGAGAATCGGAACCTAACGTAAAAAAAAAAAAAAGTCTGAAGACAATCGACTACAACAATAGACCATCAACCAAATGGAAAATGATGACAAAGATGAGGAATTAATCCTCTCATTTGACCAGCTCACTTGCTTTGCTGACCATGACAAGGAGAGAATGCCCAAGTCTACATCAACAGACATCCTAGAGTAGCAAGGAAACACTAAAAACTAAACCTCCATGCAATTTTTTAGGAGCTAGCATAACAAAGAGTTGTGTGAGCTTTTTGGCAGTTTTGTTTAACTCATTGTGTTGTAGTTGATGAGAAGAATCACATTTTAATCTAGGTGCATCACCACTCCTCTCCCTTTCATGCACTCCTTACACTTTTCCCTGGAGAATCGGTAGAATAAGATTAGTTGTTTATGCAATGCTGGATTTGACCAACACTGATGCATTTAGATTAGAGAAGAAATTGGCCTTCTTGGGAGGTCTGATCCCAACAGCAAGGGTCGAACACCTGAGATCAGTCCCATTGTGAAATTGGAATGCTGGACCTAGTTCAGCAGGGTGCAATTTCATGTGACAATAGATACTTCATAAGTTCAAAGGCAACAAGTCTAACTAACTCTTCTACTTCCCATTTGAGACAAAACTGCTTTCTACTGAAGCAAGCAGAGAGGTAATGTACTAATCTATTGCTCCTCCAATTTCCTTGAGGATGGATTCTTGAAAATATTAACTGGGAAATAGGGGTAGTCTGACCCATACTGCAACTATACTTAAAAGATCTTCCGAAGGATTAAAGTAAACATACCGATGTGTCATGAACAAACCTGATTTTTTCATAAACTATGGGCCTCCTTGAAAAACAAAATCCTTTATTATTTGGTGAGGAAGCTTGCCATGAAGAATCCCTTTCGCATCATGAGAATATCTATAGATCCAAAGGGTTTTCATTTTTTTCCGTGTTTTAGGTCCTTGAAAGTCCTCATTAATCTGCAAATAAGGGCCTTTTCCATAAGCAACAAGAATCAATTTTCCATTTCATCCATGGAAAATTTTAACTTTGGGAGCATTTCCGTTCTAAGTTTACGAACTTACAACCTTATTCCTTTTTGGAGGGGAAAGAAGGCCTTATAACCTTTCCATGTTCATGTTGCTGAATATGTTACAGGAGATCTTCCTGATAGATCTGTTGTGTTATGATAGACAGTGGTTCTGATAAGAGGATTTGGGTTTAGAGGAGTGATCTGTGAAGAGAACATAGCACCCCCATCCCCGATGGGACAGATTTTTGCTCCAATTATCAAAGGACCGAGTTAAATTGATAATAGTTACTAGTGAGAGGAGATCACTGGTTCAGAGGTGGAGAGAGCATGGACCAGTATTGGGAACTTTGTGACTGAGAAGACAGTGTACACACTTGATGCTAATACCTTGTATCAACACAGTTGGAACAACTGTAAATGATATTAAGTGGTATATCCGTCATTTGAATTATTTGTTTTGTTTTGTGTTTTATAAGAAATGTACTGATGATTAGTTGTTTCCATCCTGACACCAGAACTGGAGAGTATAAATCTACAAGACATTCTTTGATGTGCTGCTTGAATAAATCTATAATTGTATGTGTCCTTTCTCAGAGTATATATTATGCTTTGACAATTGAGTATCGATTCAAGAATACTTCAATGTCTTTATTGAGTTCCAACTACTAGTTTTGTGGTCCTATGAACTGTTATGGTCTCATAGATGTTAATAAACATTAAACTAATTTCATTTCAAAAAGGTAATTAACACGGTCAATTCTCATACACTCAACAAATCAAATGCACATCGCTAAGCTGATAATATATACCCATTTTCATGAATCACGTAATGAACTTTATTTAGGTTAAAACTTAATTTGTGTGCAGGACTGTTGGGATCAATTTTTATGCACCCACCAATTCAAAACATGCCAATTTTCACAGATCTCCTAATGAAATCTAATCCCATGAGTGTTCTTGCAGATTCTAGGCCACATTAAATAACAAATTGCCTTTAGGAGACCACAATTTTAATTCTCATACAACCACGGTTCCACAATGACCAAACCAGTGCCAGAAAGAGTACCCAATGCAATAAATCACCTAAAGAATGATATTCACAGCAATCCCTTTCAGATAGTTGGCAAATTGTATATCCATTTGTCTACGGGATACACAATGTGGTGCATGGTAATGAGGGTCATTTGTAAGAGTACGACTCCAGTTAAAATCTGCCTCAGCACAATAAGTCAGCTCATAACTCTAGCAGACATTTGGTAAGACTATAGTGTAACGATTATAACACAATCAATAAAGCCTCATATTTACAAATCATAATAATATGATCCAAGCTTATCCAACACCATATTGAAGACACTCTAGAATCTCATCCAAGATTTCCCAAGCAGAAAAAAATAAAAAAATAAAAAAAAAAATAATGCCCAACTGCAGGCATTTATTTGGGGATCAATTGGATTGGTAGATTAGATTAGAAGTTTTCTTTGGGCATTGATCTGATCAGTAATTTTCTTTGGGGCTTGACCAGATCAGGAAAAATGAGCATTATTGTCCAAATTTGCTCTTGCCAATAAGTGGTCACAAGGTTGATTCCTACAAATCTGATAATTCAAAATGAACTCCAAAGCCAAAAGTGCATTAACTGCCATAATTATCTAACTCATTATCAATCCCTTCGCAAAAAAATTAAAGACCAATTTGCATAACAATTTTCCAAAAGGCAGTCACACAGGTGATTCCCACATATCTACAAATTCAAAATGACCAACACTTATGCCAAAAATGTACCCATTGCCAAATCAAATAATTGATCTAACAATCTTGCCAATAGGTGGTCCTGAAATTGATTCCTACAAATCTGAAAATTCAAAATGAACTCCAACACCAGAAGTGCATCTACTGCCATAAATCATCTAATTAACTCCATTATCAATCCATTTGCTAAAAAAGGAAAGACCAATTGCATAACAACTTTCCAAGAGGCAAATGCACAGGTGACTCCTACACATCTACAAATTTAAAATGTACCCATTGCCAAATCAAATAATGAACTATACTTTTAAAAGTTACCTTCTGGAAGATAATTTGCTGCATCCAACAATCTTGCCAATATGTGGTCACAAGGTTTATTCCAACAAATCTGATAATTCAAATGAACTCCAAAACCAGAAGTGCACCCACTGCCATAAATCATCTAATTAACTCCATTATCAATCTGTTTGCAAAAAAATGAAAGACCAATTTGCATGACAATTTTCCAAAAGGCAGTCGCACAGGTGATTCCCACACATCTATAAATTCAAAATAACAAACACTTATGCTAAAATGTACCCATCATCAAATCAAATAATGAACTATATTTTTTAGAGCCACCTCCTGGCAGATAATTTGCTGTATCTAAAAATTTTGCCAAAGGGCAGATAATATTTGTTGCTCCTACATCCACCAATCCAAAATGGCCCATAACAATGCCAAAAACTACCCACTTCCCTGAATTCCTTAATGTCATCTGTCTACAGCAATCCCCTTGTAGTTATTTGCCTGATTTATATTATAATTTCCCAACAGGTGGTCATAGTTTCAATTTGCATAACTCTACCAATCCAAAATAACACGACTCGGTTCCAGAAATTTGTATATTGCTACACTAGTGAACTCTATCTCACTGAAACCCCCCTTCCAGATGGTTGACAAATTTTGACAATAATATGCCAACAGCAGGTCACAATTTCAATTCTCATACACATATCTATAGAAAATGACTATGACCAGCGCCAAAAGTATCCGTTGCCACGAATTACCTGATGAATTATATTTCTAACAATACCCTTGCACATGTTTGGCCACATCACATAACAATTTGCCCGTGTTGTGGTGTAATCATAATGAAGCATTTGTAAGAACACCCCCGGGTTCAAATCTCCCTGATTGTAATATGGCAGCCTATTAACTCTAGTACCCATGTAGTGAGGTTCCTGTGGAATGACTTCACGTTGATAAATAGTTATGTAACGTGGCTGAATAAATGAAAGACAATTTGTTGTGATATATTTCATGAGGCCGTTTATGTCATGCTGTACATCTTCTTAGAGATTTGATCTCAGCACCATTAGATGCCTACAACATAAAATGTGTCATTAAAGGAAATGCCCTTTATACACCCAAGAATCCGTGACCAAGCAGAAACAATGTACTCAATGTAATAAATAGCCTAATGAATTATCATTAAGGCAAATATCAAAGCACAAAATAAACCCTGTTATGCAGCAATTTATCAACATGAAGTCACGGGTTCGATTCTCAGACACCCTCGGTCCACCAAAACCAAAAACGTACTTGGTGTAATAAATCGCGTTAGTGTTCTATAATTATAGCAAATCTCCTCTGCACATAATTGGTCCTTTCATACAACAACTTTCCAGCAGGAGATTACAGGGTCGCTGCTTATACACCCACCAATCCAAAAATGACCAAAAACAAGTACCAAATGTCATAATAATGAATTATAACTAAAACAAATATCCTTGCATATGCTGGGCCCTGTTACATAACGATTTGATCAAAGGATTGATTCTCGCATGCCCAAATATCCACAATGAACCATGACAGCAACGAGAATGTACCCAGATTCATAAAACACCTATGAATTATATTCAGAGCAAATACTTTATCGTATCACACCTACGAGAGCTGTTTACATGAAAATTTGAGTTCATTATTATGCACTTTCAATGTGGAATGATAATTCATCTGCATAATAAGTTCAAAGAAAGTATGGCTTACCAAATTTAGAAGCAGGCCTCGAAGCAGATCTAGATTTGTTTCTGCTAAAATATCTACAGATTTGACCAGTTATGTTAACGAAAGACCAGATCTTGCGGAAATTCTTATTGCTTGAGTACGAATTTCTTAGCTGAACGAGATATTTCAAGCAAATCATCATAAATTCAAAAGCATAGCAAAATTCATGATCTTCTACCGGTAATTTGAAAAAAAAAAATTATTTATTTCAATAATAGCGACCCTCCGTAGCAGATTTGTGTGTTTTCTTTCTTGTACAACTTAACATGAAACGAGCGGATAGGATTGGGGCCTCTACCAATATTTTTGCGTTTATAAGGTTTATATTCTGTCGAAATTATAATTTACACTAGGTATAATTTAAAATTCAGGAACTTCACAGGTCCTCCTAAAAGTTATTTTTAGTTGTTATGAAGCAAGGATATTTAACAGTTATAGCTTTTTTTTTAATAGAGTAGTAGAGGCCTTATAAAGGTTTTTTTTTAATATATAGTGGATTATAATATTTGTATTTAAGTTTGCATTGGAGTAGTGGTAAATAATTAAAAGGAAAAAAGTGACTATAATGTAAATTAGCTATCAATAATAGCTACAAGTTAAAAAAATCAATAAACTTAGAGTTTAAAAGTCTTCTAAAATGTTTTAAGAAAGTTGATAGTCATCTCATTCACTAATATTGTCAATAACCTTCATCTTCATTTTTTAGCTTGGCACTACAACCATCACTAATGAGCATTGAGAACTACTTCCTTAGGTGATGTTGCCTTGTCATGCCAAGATTGCATAGAGTGTCAAATTCGACACCATGAATTATTTCATACCTTTCTCAACCCTATTCAATATATCTCCAACCAAATATGGCAAAGTGTAAGCACTAATCACCTCTAATGTCCCTTGAGGAGGAAAAACCACCAAGTATTTGATCACCTAATGCAAATCTTAGTAGGAGGTAAGATCCTCAATAGCACTATTAATTGCTTGAAACTCATCTCAACAATAAAAAAATAAGAACCACTTTCAAAAAATAATGAGTTCAATGTGTTCCTTATTATATTCAATTGTTAAAGATGAAAAACATGATATGTAATTTTATTGAAACTATCACGTGCAACCTACTCTCTCCCATACAAACTCGATTTTGTTGCTATTCTTTCTTTGATATTACTCTATAAACATAAATTTTAGTTAAGGTTCATAAGCTTCAGATTTAAACCATGTATGCTTTTTTTTTAATAGACTATAGAAAATTAATATCAATAAATTTTTAATTATTTTTATCTAAAACTACTATTTACATTTTAATATGTTTTAATTTTCATAAATTATAAAAAGCTTGTTTATTCCAATAATAAATACACCTTGACAATGCTAGACACTGCTATTCTTCACATAAAATGTTAATTTGTACCTTTCTAAAATCTACAAAATGCAACTAATTTTTACGAAATTTTCAAATGCTCAATCTTAATGATCGACCTAATCTTAATGATCCGCCTTTACAATACTGTTAAACCCCCAAAATTCAAACGAAAAATCATTATGCTATAGAAATTTGAATTTTTCTTCATAATACAATTTTGTGTGGAATATGACTATACCCACTCTATGTTTAAGGAGAGATCAACATCTACTATATTTATTATAGTGTCTTAATAAATTACCACAAATTAATCCAGCAATGTCTCAATTATGACTTTCCAACTTTGACTAATAAACAAATTATATTAATTATTTTATTGGTAAAATTGAGGCGTCAAGTTAGGCATGATGGGAATTGTCTATGACGCAATCTGTGTGGTGTCGAACATTGGAAGGATCAAAGAATATTCTGTACGTCTTAACCACCTGTTCAACGTGAGGCGTACAGCTTAAATAATTCAATCTCCATGCAGCAGCCTTCATTCATGCAACGGGTCAAGTTTGATCACGTAAATTTAAAGCCAAATTGCCCACTCTTCTCATTGCATGACATTTGTTTGATTATTTGAATTTATTTCGGTATATTGACAAAACTTATGAAAGAGATACAGCCACATAAAGGTCAAGGCCACGTTGCTAGAAATAGCCATTTTACACATTACAATTATATTTTAATGAAAACAAAAGCTTCCACTGCAATTTGACTTTCTATAATTAATATTAATTTATTATATTAAAAAATATAAAATTGAAATTGATAATAATAAATTAGTATTTTTATATTTTAATTTTTAAATTTTTGTTATTTAATCAATTTAACATATAGAAGTAAAATAAAATAAAATTTTTAAATTAATTTTATAATTTTGAAAATATGTATAGTGTATAAAATTATATATATATATAGAGAGAGAGAGAGAGGGGTACATATGATAGTAAAGATATTATTTAAATTAATATATTGAGAAAAATCTTTTTAAACATGTTTATTTTTTGAAAGAAATTTAACATAAGTAGAATAAGTACTTCAAAAAGATATTTTTTGACATAATTTATATACAATTTTAAAATATATATAGGCTAATAACATCCATAGATAAACTCTTAAAGGATCCCTTCTCATCCCATGACACGGGTGATTCTAAGAATGCGGGTGATGATACCAACCCCTCTGGCAAAGTGGCCCCATCCCACTCCATGTTAGCCCCTCATCCTGAAAGTTCTATCCATGTCTCTGAAAAGCCCTAACAACTCTGTGAACCTGGTTGTTAACCCCAAGTCCCAGGTCAATTCTTCATCCCCTACCCTTAGGATCGAGAAAATGGTTATTGTGGAGGAAGCTAGCAGTATCAAGGAGGAAGCGGACGGCAAGCTGCTGGAATTGGAAAAGAAAGTGGATGCCCTGAATGAGAAAATACAGGAAATTGTCAGCAGAGCATATTTCACTGAAAAAAGGCTTCATGAGGTCACCAAGTTCGCACTAAAAGTCATGCACAGCTCTGTGACCACCCTTTGTCTTTTGTAGGAGAACACCCAAAAAGGAAAATGGAAGGAGGAAGAGGACTACAAAAACCTCTTTAAATTTCTCACCAAAGATTGTGCTAGGAGGCTCCTGCCCAAGATCAGTCATGGCAAAAAGAAATAGGGATGTTTGCTACTTGGTGGTTTTTTGAGTTTTTGGATGGCCTCGATGGCCTTAGTGTTTTTAGTTATGATTATAATATTTGTTGGTTAATCTCAAACTTGGTTATCTTTACCCTTGGGTTGCATATCTTACTGTTTACTATGACTTTGTTAAACTCCATTAATATGGTTAGTATGTTTAAGGTTTTTGATAAAGGAAAGTTTTAGGAGGTTGTGACTTTGTTGTTTTTCTGCTAACAGTTGTTCTTTTGTTGTTAATGTGACTATATCTGGGTCAGCCCCCTAGTTTTGGTTGCTTTTAATATCAAAAACATCCATAAATGCAACATCTAAGATGTTAATTCAATCTCTAACGTAAGTTTAAGATATATATACATGTATATGTGTATACATGTATGTGTGTATGTATATGCACACACGTATACACACATATATGCATACATACATATGTATATGCATGTATATGTATATGTAAACTAGCATACCTATCTTTATAAGAATATAGGTAAAGTATGCCACAATATATCATAATTGTTCATTATTTCACTTTAAAATTTATTATATTATTGTATTGTCATTAATATTAAATTATTATTATATTATGATATTATAACTAATATTAATATATGATTATATTATTATGTTTTAATATATTCTTATTTTTATACTTTTATATTTTCATTAAATTTTTTACAAAAGTAAACAAACTTTTAGTATTATAATTAAAAATTATTTAAATACAATTATCATTAAATAGTTAAAAAATATTTAATTGATGCATGAAAGAAGAAAATAAATAAAAGATTATTTTTGTTTTTATGCATTAAATGCTTATAGTTTTTATTGATGAACATTTTTGCATCCATCATGTTAGTGTAATACAACTTTGGCATCACTAGCATACCTATCTTTAGAGGAATATGGGTAAAGTACATCGAAAGATATCATATGTGTTCACTATTTCAATTTAAAAATTATTATATTGTTTATTATTACTAATATTAAATTATTTTTTATTAAGGGAAAACAAGTTTTGAAGGGACCGGAAACCCTATACAAAATAGGTTTTGGGGGGACCTGAAACCCGAACCTTAAGATAAGCCTGAAAGTCCACTCAATGAAATGGAACACAAGAGGAGACACGGCGATACCAGACAAAAGATGGGGGACAACACAAGAAGGATCCCCAACAAGAACCAATTGGCTGAAACAAAGACCACCAAGAAGCCCAAACCCAACCAGGATTGATCAAGAATTTGATTTAGACTTGTGAGATCGAAGGGTCATATCAAAAGAGGCCTGGGATGATTTAGATTTCTTACTTTTAACGGTAATTCATCCCTCCTCAACCCTGGCAACAGACCTTTGCAAAGAATACGGATCCAAAATAGAGGACCTCCCACCACCAAGAGGGACAAAGGAAGCAATAGGAGAGGCAGGGACAACAGAAATTTGAGAATCAGAAGGATCAAACAAAGATCCAGCAGCAATTTAGGACAAACCATTTTCAGCAGAAGAGACAACAACATCTTGAATTCCAGCAATTTTCACTGAGTCATCTATAGTGGCATCCGAAGAAACATTCTTCTCCATATTCAAACCAGCCTTCAAAATCCCAGCATTCACCGAAACATTGGAAGAGTCCAAATATTTCTTAACATAATAATGCTGGTAAGAGGCCCCGAACCACCATGAGGCCGCAATATTTTTCTTCTTAAGCCCACAATTTCCAGCCGCATGGCCGGTTTTGAAGCATTTCCGACACCTGAACGAAATACCTTCATAATCCAAAGTTTGGACCCAGCTACCAAAAGAGCAGTTGATGTTCTCAGCTGGAAGTCCCTTAGACACATCTAGCTCCACCAAAATTTGAACGAAAGTAGTGTGGTAAAGCTCAAAGGATTCGTTATCCACCATGATGAAACTCCCAATAGCATCACCAATTTCCTCAAAGAGAGAATCCACCCACAAATGGATAGGAAGATAAGGAAGTTGAACCCAAACCAGGATTTTGTTGAACTTCTCATAAAGGGGGTTAAAATCGGAGTGCCAGGGTTTGGCCAAAAGTGGCATTTTATCTTTCTCGAAGAAAAATCTTTCACACTGAATTTGTTTCCTATCCTTAGCATCTTCAAATTTAGCTACAAAGAAACCTTTAGCCATAGGGTATATATGAACAATACCAGAAATGAGTGGTTCCCAGTGAAGACAGATCCATTTATGCAGCTCCGAGAGGCTAGGCCAAGAACCCTTGAATCTGTAGATAACACCATGCTCCATAAAAACCTTCACATTATTCTCTATTTCCCTATCTGAATCCTTGTTCACATTAACAGAGGTCGCACAGGAGATGGGGATAAACCCCCTTCCCCCCCCCCCCCCTTCTGCGAAAATTTGACATCTCCCGAGCAAAGTCATTGTGAGGGGTATCTGTTACCACCATCGCCTAGGAGGGACCAACAGTCACTGCAGCAGCCTGTGACGCGGATCCGACAGGGACCATAGAAGGGGATCGGGCGAGATCAATAGGTGGGATAGTGGTGGGAGGCATTTTCAATATTTATTATTTTATATTTCCATTAAATCATTTATTACTATCATCTTATTACATTTTTAATATTTCTATCAAACTCTTGACAAAAGCAAAAAAAACTATTAAGACTACATCATCACCATCACCATTATTATTATTATATGTGTGTGTGTATGTCCATGTCTATGTATGCATATGCATGTGCATATATATAAACACACACACACACACACACACACACACACACACACACACACACACACACACACACACACACACACACGTGTGTATACATATCTATGTGTATATATATTGTACACACATAAAATTTTCATTAAAATGTCCTCTTAATTAATCTTAATTTAGATCCATTATTTAATAATCTTATTTTCCATTATAATATCCATAATATTGTTTTATTTCTCATTATTCTATTTCATATCATAATATATTATCCATTAATATTCATCCATCATGTTTCATTAATTTTATATATTCAATTATTCTCCATTAATTCATTAATCCAAATCTACTACACGTCCACTACACCCTTTATTTATCATCTCTAACCTCTATCAATTTCACTCATGTAATGCATGTGGGATAAACACTCTTCATTTCTATATTACTCGTTTATCCCACATCTATCCTAATGCCTAGATTCATCCATAAGACAACTATTTAAATCCAACCCCCCTCTCATCTCAATCATCTAGCAATTCAATCTTTCATTTACATGCTTGCATTTTTTAAGTTTTATCTTGCATTCACATTTTCATATTTGTCCATTGAGCTCATTATCTCTTTGATTTCTCATCTCTATGTCATTTCATCACATTTGATATCTTTCACATCCGTCCATCATAGCTTCTTGCGCACGTGCTTCTAAGAGCACCCATATTTCGAACACAAGATCTTGATTTGGTAGGAGAATAATGGAGGCAAATCCGTGATAAAGATACATGTGTGTGTTTGTTTGTTTTCTTTTAGCTTTAAATGTGTGTTCATTGTAGGTACTTCATTGTCTAATGAATAATCTATCTGATTCTTTCCCCATAAGATCTCAAATATGATTTTTCCATCAACACACACACACACACACCTGTGTATATACATATATGTGTGTACATACATATATATGTGTACACACACAATAGCAATTGCACCTTGGTGTGCAATATGTGCAATAGGTACACCAAAGATGTTTGGAAGATCAATTTGAAAAAAAAATGATTAATTTTTCATACAACCGTGCAATACATGAGGTCAATTAGTAGGAAATTTAGAAAATGATAGTTTCTATGCAACAAAGGTCTAAAACAAGGATCTAAACATGACTAAAACAAAAACTAAATGCGAAAGATAATAAACCTTCATTAGCAACATGATCACATTATGTTTGCAATAAAGAGAAAGGGAGAGAGAGAGGGGGGGGAGATAAGAATATAAAGAGAGAGAGAGAGAGAGAGAGAGAGAGAGAGAGAGAGTACAAATAAGCATATAAAGAGAGATAGATAGTTGAGAGAAGAGTGAGGAGGAAAAGAGAGGGGGAAGAGCGAGAGAGATAGTGAATAGATATGCAAATAGAGATGGAGATAAAGATATGGAGATGGAGATGGAGATGGATATAAAGAGGAGAGAGAGAGAGAGAGAGAGAGAGAGAGAGAGAGAGAGAGAGAGAGAGAGAGAGAGAGAGAGAGAGAGAGAGAGTGGAAGAGATAAATATCTAAAGAGGGAGAGACATAAAGATAAATATAGAGATAGGAAGTGATATATAGAAATGTAGAGAGAGGATATATGTAGTGATAAAGAGAGATGGAGAGATGATGAGATAGAGACATAAGAAAAGATGGAAGAGTTATGTAAAAATAATGATACAAAGGCAAAGATATATATATATATATATATAGAGAGAGAGAGAGAGAGAGGTCTAAGAAGAGTGAGAGGGTGTGTGTGTGTGTGTGTGTGTGTGTGTGTGTGTGTGTGTGTGAGTGAGTGAGTGTGTGTGTGCGTGTGTGTGTGTGTGTGTGTGTGTGTGTGTGTGTGTGTGTGTGTGTGTGTGTGTGTGTGTGTGTGTGTGTGTGTGAGTGAGTGAGAGAGAGAGAGAGAGAGAGAGAGAGAGAGAGAGAGAGAGAGAGAGAGAGAGAGAGAGAGAGAGAGAGAGAGAGAGAGAGAGAGAGAGAGAGAGAGAGAAGTATTAATGTTCTGAGAGGAAAAAAAGATAAATAAATTAAGAGATAGAAGAAGGTAGAAGGAGACTGAGAGATAAGTATTAATGTTCTGAGAGGAAAAAAAGATAAATAAATTAAGAGATAGAAGAAGGTAGAAGGAGAGATATTGTAATATCCCCAAATAGGGATACTAGGAAAAGATACCAAATTCTACAAACTAGGGCACAATATTCTGAAAATTTATTTGCATGTAAAAAACCTCAATTACAATCCTTGTTATTATGTTAGAATCATATCTGAATTTACCATCTAAAGAAATAGTTTTTCAGATTATAGTTTAGAAACATGCAACAACAACCTTAATATTTACCCAAAAAAAATCAGTGTTGAAATACAACATTTTCCCTTACATTTTCTGAGATAAAATAGAGATAGATATGTAGATTTTAATACCCAACTTTCCCAAAAGTTTGTTGTCCACAAATATAAACAAATTATAGGGTATCTGCATTGGAAAGGAGATTGAAGAATCCAGACCCTTCTTTCTTTGGAAGGATGGGATGAATAGACACGAGTGACGAGAGGAGACCCTTATCGGTTGGGAAGGGCTAAAGGAATTTGTTCGGGAAAAGGAGATTGAACGACATCAACTCAGGGAGGAGAAGAGAAAGATATAAGTAGAGATTAATATTCACGGAGAGAAGAAAAAAAGGAAATAAATTAAGAGATACAAGAAGGTAGAAGGAGAGATATTGTAATATCCCCAAATAGGGATACTAGGAAAAGATAACCAATTCTACAAACAAGGGCACAACATTTTGAAAATTTATTTGCAAGTAAAAAACCTCAATTAGAATCCCAGATATTATGTTAGAATCCGATTTGAATTTACCAACTAAATAAATAGTTTTCAAAACATAGTTTAGAAATTGGCCCTTTGATCTCATTCTTCTTTTGTCAACTACAAGTGTCCAACAAAGTTATACTTTTGATATACATGTCAGCATGCTTAATTTTAACAAGATAACATTACATTTTTGTTTGTGATTGTAATTTGTACAATTTATTGCAATGGAACATAATCTAATTGAAAGAAGTGGAGTATCCACCATGACAATATTTATCTTTAGTATTACATGTTAATATTATTTAATTTTTTATTTAATATTTTAATACATATTTGATATTTCTATATATTTAATGTTTATATATATTTACTATATAATATTAAAGTTAAGTAAATAATATGTTTATAACTTATATTTATTTGTTCCTTATATTAGATATTGAATTTACACTATATATTAATAAAAATAATGAGAAAATTTATATATCATTTTCCAAAAAACAAATAAATGCTGATCAAAAATCAAGTTAGATAATTAAAGGGGAAAATCTCTTGATGAGATGGAAAGATTTACAAGCTTTGTTGTAAATATAAATATATTCTTTAAAATAGGATAATAAAATTCTATATTGAAAAATCTATTTATTATTTATTTAAGTTCCTTTTTTTACAAATATTTATATTATGATAGAGAGTACTTAAATCCAACCTCGTTTCTTAATAATATTAGATATTTATATTGAAAATAAAATGATATCAATTTAATCCAAAAAAAATAGACTTAGAGCCAACATCATCCATATCACATGTTAAAATTTTATAATAAAAATGAATACATATATATTCAATCAAAAATTATAACTCATAAATATAACATCATCATGTTAGTGTTGTGTATAAAAAATTATAAGATATTTAATTATATAGAACTTGACTACAATAAAAAATGACCTCATCAATTATTAGAATATTGCATCGTCAATCCTTAGTACAACACTAAAAATGAAACTAGACGACGATTAGAGAATTCTTCAAAGCAATTAATTCACAAGGCATAATATAATTTGCACATGGAAACTGGTGAAGACACATGGTTATATTTGTGAAACAACATGAATTTACTAGACTTGTCTATAAATAAAAGCTAAGTGAGCCATTTAGGGCATGTTCCCATATGGCTGCTTAGCTTATTTTGGCTAGCAACCACTGCTCAACTTTCTTAGGAAATATTTGTGGCGTTGGTGGCCCCATGAGTATCTTTTTTTCTGCTAATTTTTAAGCGACATCTTAAAATTGGTATTAATAATATTAGTAATAATTTGTGCACAAGAAAAAAAAAGAAATAAAATGTTAAAAAAAAAGAGGGAAACAAATTTGTGAAGCCACATGGCATTTTTGGCAATAAGCAGTTGCTTGCTTATTTCCAGCCCCTCCTATTTTCCCACAGCTTATTTTCAATTCTGAAATAGTGAAGGAGAATACGAAGAGAGGGATCTCTGCAACCAAGGTACATGAATGATCCTTGGCTGCAGGTCGGCTCTCTGCCCGGGGGCTCCTAGACCTAGTGGGAGGCCCCTGCATTTACTCTGCTCGTGCCTCCATTAATGGAGGGCAAACCTGACGGCGATGGGAATAATACCCGCAAGACCCCCATCAATGGAAAAAAAACCTTCAGTGAAGTTGTTCAAGGGCTCCGCATGACCTTTCCCGACGAGGCAAGGTTCAAACCAGAGGCAACACAGGATGTAGCAGCAAATCGCGAAGAAGGTGAGGTTGCCTCAGCCCCAAGAGTCATCATTAAACCTAGTTCCTCTATGACTGAATGCATTTCTAAAGAAATTGCTAGGCTTGGGGATTCTGCAATTTTTAGCAGCCCTTGTTGTAGATAAAATGCCATCTAGACAATACCTTAATAAATGGTTTCAAGATACTTGGTGTATTAAGTTTGGAATTCAGTTTTCGTTCTGTAGAATGTTACAAAAAGGTTTATTTCTTATTTTCTTTAATGATAAAGAAATGCAGAGGAAGGTTATCGAGAAACAATTTTGGAGTATAGGTAACGCTTGTTTTAGGGTCGTTCCCTGGACCCCTCTTGCTTGTAACAAATAAATAATGGCACTTTCCAACCCTAAATGGGTGGTTATTAAAAATGCCCCCCAATTCTTGTGGAACTGTATTTCTAAAATCATAGAGCCACTTGGAAAAGTTATTAAAATTGACTCATTGGCTGCTTTACTACCCCACATGGATGTGAGGGTTCTCATTTCATTCAACCCTGGAGTGACCTTCCCCTCTGGTATTGACATTTGTATTGAAAACCAACTATTCTCATGCCCCCTATAATACTTAGGAGGGATTAATGCATGTCATAGATGTAGAAGAAGTGGTTATTAATTGAAAAACTGCCCACTGATGGTGAAGAAAAATGGTACCTCCTTCAAGAAGACTTCCAGTAGAAACCGCCTTCACCTGGAGTCGGAGGAACCTAACAAGATTGATCCTATTCCCTATGCTTCCCCACCTCTTGACCCATCCTCCCAACCTAGGGTTGTTGAATCTATACCCTCATATAACCCTCCTCCCTCTTTGTCTCAACCTCAAACCCACCCCGGCCCATCCAGTTTGCCTCCCTCAATTGCAGAAGCTATACTCAAGTACCAGTTGGCATTAAAAGAAGCTAATCGGGCTACTAGTGAGCCTGATCCATTGGAAACAGATAAGAACAAAATCTCCACTACTACTGGTGAACCTAGGAAGCAAAATGCTCAGCAAATTGCCTTTGAAAAGCTAAAAATGGTTGGAGAACATAGAAAACAACTTGAATTAGCATTAATTAACCAAAAAAAGGAGATTGAATCATGTACCATACCCTTCCTCCAAGAGTTGATCAGAGGGGAAGATGGTGGTACTCATGTTGCCACCAGTGCTACTGAGATGGTTAGTCACCCCCCTCATGGACCTAAAGATAATATGAATACCCCCTCAGGGGATATGAGTGTCCCTCATATGGAAAATACTCCCTTGGAGGCTAAGGAAGGAGGAAAGCCAGAATCCAACAATCATACTGAAAGAACTTTTGATAACACTGATGGGGAGGTGGAGCCTACCACTTCTCCTTCTGACCAACCCCTTGAGAAAGGGCATGGTACTGAACTTGGGGTACAGTCGGATGAAACCGAGACTAGCAATATTGAAAGGGAGAATACATTTTCCCCTTATCCTAGAACCTTTAAGGTTGGAGTTAATGATGGGGGAGAAGAACTAGCTGGTAATAAAACAAACAAAAAAAGGAGGAAAAGATCTCCCAAAGTAAATAAAGACAATACAACTAGGAAAGAATCCATAGGACCGGATCATCTCTCTGAACTCAGGAAAAAAAGAGGGAGACCACTATCAACTGTGGCTTTTGATGCCAACCATCTCTCTAAACTTGAGGAATGGCCCAAATGTTTTGAAGGGTTTAAAGCCCTAGGGGAAAATTCTGAAGCAACTCCCCAATGATGAAAACCATCTCATGGAACATCAAGGGATTAGAGGCCCCTGACAAGAAATATGTGGTCAAAAGATTTCTAAATATGCACAAGGAAATTGATTGCCTTATGCTCCAAGAACTAAAATCAGTAGGATTTTCTCTAGAAATTGGGCTAAAATCCATTTGGAGGGAAGCCACCCCCTTCTTCACCAAACACCCTAAGGGAAAGGGTGGAGCTGCAATATTGCTAAGTCCTAAATGGACAAACAAGATTCTCAAATGGGGACAATCCCCCTTTGATAGGGCGGTATGGGTAATAATACAAAATGAAGATACTACATTTGGTCTCTGCTCAATATATGCTTCTAATGACTACCGAGAAAGGGGGAAGATGTGGGAATGGATTGCAAAATTAGAAGATATCCCTTGGCTCTTGGGAGGGGACTTTAACATGGTAATCAATGCACAAGATAAACAAGGAGGGAACACAGTGGAATGGAAAGGAGCGGAGAGGATACACTGGGAGAGGATGGTCAACAAAATGAGATTGACAGACCCAATAGTAGGTAAAAAAGGAGAACACAACTCAATATGGTACACCTGGTGTAACCACCAACAGTATAATAAGAGGGTGTACTACAGACTAGATAGATTTTACTTCAAGAAGGATTATTTTGAAATTAATAAAAATAAGGAGGGTGTTCAGTATGTTGTCATACCATATACACTATCTGATCATCACCCCATTATGATTGGGTTAAAGATAACTAATAGTAAAATGGCCCTACCAAGCCCTAACTTGAATTTTAGAATGAACAATAGCCTGCTAAAAGATAGTGATCTTAAGTGTGCACTGTATCTGGTTAGAATGTATAACAAATGTGGAAATGATCAGTTGTCAAACATTGAAAGGTGGAATCAAAATATTACAACCTGGACCTCACTTTGTCGGGTGGTAGGTAAAAAGAAATCTAAGGATGCCAGAGCAGCTGAAATGCAATTACACACTCCATTACAAGAGGTAGAATCCAAACTTCAAGAGGATCCAGAAAATGCAACACTCACTAGTCAACTAATCAAGGCCAAAAATGACCTTAGAAGGCTGCAAAACTAGAAAATCAAAGGATGGAGAACAAGGGCTAAGCTTAACTGGTTAGATTCTGGGGATCAAGGATCTAAGTTCTTCTTCCAAATGCTTAAAATGAAACAAGCAAGAGAGAATATAGACTCCATATGGGAAGAAAATAAAAACTTCTCTAAGCCAAATGAGATTCTAGAGTGTTTTGCTCAGTTTTACAAGCAATTATTCTCTGCGGAACCAGTAAGGGAGGAGCAGGATAATGAAAGAAAATTAATCATGTCTTTAGTCCCCAAACTCCTTGATAAAGAAGATAGTAGGATACTTGAAGGAGCTATCTCTAAAGAAGAAATCAAAGAAGCTATAGTGGCCCTCAATAATGACAAATCCCCTGGCCTTGATGGATTCCTAGTAGAATTTTACAAGGATAATGTTGAATGGATTATGGATGATCTCCATGATCTATACTCTAAGGCTATTCACAATGGATCCCTGGGAGAAAACATAAACCGAGGTCTTATCAAACTCATTCCTAAAGAGGGTGATAGAACCCTAGTTAAAAATTGGAGACCCATTACACTATTAAATGTATCATATAAGATTTTAGCAAAGTTGACAGCAAGCAGATTGGAAAAAATCCTACCTAAGATTATCAGTACTACACAAACAGGGTTTGTCAAAGGACGGTATATACTAGAGAACTTAATCACATGTTGGGAATCACTTCATTGGGCAAAAGAAATAGGGCATAATGGTGCTATGTTACTCATAGACTTTGAGAAAGCTTATGACAAAATACAATGGGAATATATTATTCAGATGCTCCAGTCACTAGGATTCCCCCCTAGGTTCTACAAACTAGTCAAAACACTATTATGTGATGTTAATGCCTTAGTTGAAGTGAATGGAATGAGATCCCCCAAATTTGCACTAACCAGATCAATCAGGCAAGGTTGTCCCCTAGCCCCTGCCCTATTTGTCATAGTTGTTGATGCAATGTTCTATTTACTCAAAGACTCCTTTGTCACTCCTCCTGTCAAGGGCATATCCTTACCTAATAAAAAGGAAATATGTAATGTCCAATTTGCTGATGATACTGTAATGTTAATTAAACTTGATGAAGAGAACCTTACTGCCCTGCTGAAAAATATAGATGTATTTTGCTTAGCCTCTAGAAGTAAGATTGCTATGCACAAATCTAACCTACTTGGCTAGGATGACATCCCCTCGGACTGGCTCTCAAAATTCTCTCTCAACTGGTTGGGTCCTTCCCATATTGTTAAATATTTAGGCATCCCCTTCTCTATTCTTCCAAAACTAAAAGAAATGTGGGAATGGGTAAGGAATAAGATAGAGAAGAAGCTCTCTAAATGGAATAGGAACTATCTATATCTGGTTGGAAGATTTCAGGTCTGTCAAAAGATCTTGGCATCCTATAACATCTATTTCTCCACTACCTGGCTCTTCAAGAACTACCAATTTAACCATATCCAAAAACAGATAAGGGAATTTCTTTGGTCTGATGGAAAAGGTACCAGGAAGCAACATGCAGTGAAATGGGAATGGTGCACTATGCATAAACTCTATGGTGGGATGGGACTAAAAGATCTTAAAATACAAGGGATAGCCCTCACATCCAAATGGATCCTCAAAGCCATGGATGGAGAGGAGCCATGGAAAATCCTAATAAGGAACAATATTTCATCCTCAATTCTTAAAAAAGCCAAGAAATGGAAAGATCTCCCCATGGTTGACCTTCCTCTTGGATAGATAGAGGTAGCCCCAACTGGGTAAGGGGTCTTTAAGTCCCTATGGAAAGCTTGGGAACAGGTGAAGCATTTGGTACAATACAATGTAAATGGAAATATACAGGGGCAGATTACTAGTGATAGATCTATCTGGTGGAATCTAATACATAATGGGAAACCATTGGCAGCACTTCAAGGCTGCTCTGCAATTAAATGGCACAATATGGGAATCAATAATTTTGATTAGATTCTGGAGAATGGCCAATTAAGAACATGGGAGGATCTGCAACTTTCCTTCTCTATCCCGTTATCCCAGAGCAGAACCTATAACATCCTTAAGTCGGCCATAGCTAATACTCTTCCCCCACCTCACCCTTCTCCCCCCCTCTTCTCCTTTTCTACGATTAGCTGGGTTGATGGCACACCTCTCCCCTCTCTTAAAGCCAAAAACATTTATGCGTCCCTCACTGGGGCAGATACCATTTTTCTTCACCTAAATAATTGTTGGGATCTAAAATGGGAACCAAAAGTTTGGAAAGATAGATTAGGTAAATTCTGGATGACTCAAAATGAACCTAAAAAATAGTTCTTTAGCTGGAGATTGCTGTTAAATAAACTCCCCATTAAGGACAAGGAGGGTAACTACCTAAATTGTAAAATTTGTAGAATTCTAGAAATTGTGAAACATATCTTTTTTGACTGTCACTTTGCAAAGGAAATTTGGAACTTGTTCGGTCTGAATTTGGAAGCTAACTGTGTTGAAATCATAAATGTTGTTTTAGGCTACATTAAGGGTTGTAGGAAAACTGCAAATATCTTTTGGTCTTGTTTATCTTTAGAAGTTCTTTGGCTCATTTGGAAATACTGTAATGATGATGTCTTTAATAACTACACCAAGCACCTCACTAAGTCTCTTAGGAGACTCATTTTTCATACTGTCTCAATGTAGGTCACTGTGGTTATAAAGTTAGACTCAGAAAAGTTTGATAGATGGATAAAGGAAGGTGCCACCATTATTTACATCAGAGAGTTGTCCCACGACTTCACATGGGAGAGAGATGAACCAAGAAAGGCTGCATTTGAGCAAGCACTCATGGCCTTCATGAGACAGATGGACTGTAGACACCTACAAATGAAAATTTCTCAGGAGGAAGTTGACTTGATTCATGAGAGCAACTCACACCCCCACAAGCAGGACATACTTGATGGCTGTATGGAAGTATGGTAGGATGGAAACATGGGCTGGGTGGCCTGGATCCCACCAGTGCGAGACAACTCTTCTATTTCTTTCATATAGTCTGTTAGAACTCTCTATTTTGATCCTTTTGTTTATAAAAAATATGATGTAATTATTGTAATCATCTTCCCATAAGTGGAGATACTCATGGATCTGTATATTTTTGGTGACTGCACCCTCCTATGGTGCCTAGATGTGGATATTCTCAGGCATTTCCACTGATATGTAATGACTTTATGATATTTAATCCAAAAATTCTGAAATAGTAGCTGCTCCACTAAAATAGCAAAAGATTCTAAATTATCCTTTCCCAACAATTTTATATTTGCATGGGAACACTCCAATTGCTTAAAATCAAGCAGAAAATGGACTTAAGGAACCACGAGGGAACATGAGGTTAGTGGTCCACATGTTTGTCGGTAAATGTTTCTCTCTGCGCAATTATTCATTTCTTAAATATATTTGTAATCAGTAAAACTATTATTTTATTTATTTCTCACATACATAGGATTAAATAAATTTTAATTATTAATTTTCTTCTAATGTTAATTCAATATTTTTAATTATTTTCTTCTTGTCTCCTATAATTAAATAATTATCAATCATTAAAAACTAAGTCTTCTATAATTAATTCTTTAATTCATTTGATTATTTACTTTTCTAAATATATCTTTTCTAAAAAATAAATAAAATATTTGTTTTATTTATTTATTCTCCTTGTGCACTCAATTAAATATTTTTTAATTATTTAATGCTAATTATCCTTCCACTTCCACCTCCCAACTGACTTTCACTTTGAGCTCAACTGATTAATCATGCATTTACATCCCTCAAGCAATCAATTATCTAAAAAATAATATAAAATTAAAAATAATAATAAAATATTTTTTTCATTTTTCATGCATTTAAGGGTCACAAATGCGTCAAATTAAATGCTTCTAGTTTTCTTGATGAACATTTTTGCATCCATATGTGATTATAATACACCTTAGACATAGTAATAATAATTATAACATTATTTAATGATATAAATTATATATGTAATTCAGAGGATTATATATAGGGTTATGGTTAGGGATAGAATTAGGTATAGATTTAGAATCAGGGTTAAGGTTAGGGTGAGAATTAGGGTTAGGTTAAAACTATAGTGTGGATTAGGGTTAGAATCAAAGTTAGGATTATAGTAAAAAAAATAGAGTTAGAAATAGAGATAGGATCATGGTGAGAAATATGGTTAGGATTTGAATTACAATAAAAGTTGGGGTCAGAACTATGGTAAGATAGGGGTAGGGTTACAAATAGTTTTTAGAGTTAGAATAGAAATAGGCTTAGCATTAGGGGTAGTGTTAGGTTTAAATTGGTGTTAAAATAAGGGTATAATCAAAATTGCAAGAGTACTTATAATCGAAACTATAATCTTACTAAAAATCTAATTATAATCATATCTTAACCTAAATTAGTTTGTAATTCATAACCCTAATGAAATGCTAACTATTTTCCTTACCTCAATCTAATTGTGCCCCTAGTCACTACCTCAAACATGGCTATAATTCTACTAGTAACACTAATTATAATATTAAGCTAATTCAAACCACAACCCTAACTTTGACGCTAACTCTAACTCTAAAATCACATATAACTCTAACCCTAACGCAAGCCCTAAACCTAATAGTAATTATAATCTTAACCCTAGTTATAACCCTAACCCCAATCCTAATTCTCACTTTATCTATAACACTTATTCTAACTCTATCTCTAACTCTATCCCTAAAATTAATTTTAAAACTAAATATAAACCTAACTATAACCCTAACTCTAAAATTAAATATAATTCTAACATTAATTCCTGCCCTAACTCTTATCCTAATGTTGACTTGAATTTTAAGTTTAACCCTAATTTTAATCCTTAGCTAATTCTAACCCTAACACTTGTTGGAACCACATTTTATTGTGTTTCACTTTGCCGTGATTTTCTCAAGTGGTTTGCTATTGAGTGCGAGGGGATGATCTTTCATCACTCACTTCGGAGAGACACAAAATGTCACAATTCTCCTTTATCGATGTCCCTGTAATTGTTGTATATATGTATATGTTGTGCTCTTGGTGATGCAGGTTTGTAGGTACCAAACATCGACTCCACCTGATTTGCAGGTCTGAGTGTGCCAATATAATCTCGATGGAAGTTGAGGGAGATAGCATAAGGCCCAAAAACCATATCCTTAGCCTTACTCAGTCCTAGTGTTGTGTTTGTTGTTAAGTGTCACTCCTATCAGATTGTCACATAGGCAAAATATCTAACTCCTTGGTATGTTGTGGTTGTGTTCTTGTGGTTGTTCATGTGGTATTATCGTCTTGTTGTGTTAGTAGTAATTTATTGTTAATGTATTTAAGTTTATTAATTTGAAGGTTAAATTATTTAATCCCTTAGTATTATTAAGTTAAATTTATATATAGGTATGTATTAACGTATAAGTATATAAATGTGTTTGTACATATATATGTATTTATATGTAAATATATTATTGCATGGAAGGATCATTATGTTATAATTATTAATAAATTAGTGTGTAGTTGTCTTTTAACAAACAATTATCCTTAGTGCTTAATAAAAAATTAATTATATATATATATATATATATATATATATATATATATATATATATATATATATATATATATATATATATATATATATTATTGTGTCAAAATTAAGTTGACATCTAATGGATTTTATAAAATAAATATTAGTGTATGAATAATTAGATTAATATTAGATTTTTATTGCTTAATAAATTAATTAGCTTTAATTATTAAAATAAACTAGTAAATCAAATCTTAGTTTTGTTGTGTAATAAAATTAATATTTAAATTTCATGGTCCTATGTATTAATTTGCTTTAATATTGGAGAAAATTAATTATTTAAAATAATATAATTTAGTTCATAAAAAGGAATTTTTGGGATGTTGGGAAGAAGGATATTTTTGCAGGGAAACTTCCTGCTTCTCCCCGACAATGATTTTGGGGAGAGAGGAGGATATCTTCTGTAAGAAATTTTGGGAGTCGGGCATGCAAATTCTAAAAAAGATGGGGAAGAGAAAATAAATATAAAAATTGCTAGAAGAAAATTTGGGGGTGGTTGTTTTGATTCTTGCTTGGAAAGAAAGAGAGGGGTTTTGGATATTTGCCTCTACATGTTGGATGTAGCTGGACTAGATTCTAGAGCTCTCCTACAAATTCCATTTCCAGGAAAGCGATTGCAGGTAGGGATTGAGAATCCCTATGTGTGCGATATTCTATATTTGTGTTTTATTGTTTAATTGAAAGATTGTTTGTGAAATCTTGAATATAGTAATATGCTGGAAAATATTAATTTTATGGTTGTTCTGTTTAATCTTAAGATGAGTTTATTTTTAAAAAAATATAATAAAAGAGGGTTTGGGTGTAATTTTATATTCAAAATGTTTTATTTCCAGAAATAAGATCTGGGGCTATAAAGATTCTAATTTTTTGAGTCTAATTTTCTGAGTCTGGTAATATTATTTTGATTAAATTTTTTGTCTTTTCTGGATTGTGTTTTTACAGAATTCATTTTCATTAAAATCTATTGTTGAATTATTTTTTATTAAACAAAAATGTTATTGAAATTGTTTAGATCAGTATTTTACCTTTTTTTTAATGATGATATGTTTTGTTTGTTCTTACTTTTAATAATAATAAAATTTATTTTAAATATATATATTTGTTTTGGCTCTATGGAAGAGCCAAACCCACATCATGGGTGACTCTACCCACAGAGGGGGATCCGAACCCATGACTATGGGTGCTCAACCATCCCACAACCCTAGGGGGTAAAACCCTACCCACAATGCAAGGGGATCGCCCCCACAGTCTCTACAAAGTGCAAGGTGTGGGGACAAGACTGTGAGGGGGTCATTTTTTTAATTTTTGTTTTAATTATATATATATATATATATATATATATATATATATATATATATATATATATATATATATATATATATATATATATATATACATATGTATGTATATATATATAGATATATACATATATGTATATACATATATATATATATATATGTATATATATATATACATATATACATATATGTATATACATATATGTATATATGTATATACATACATATATATATATGTATATACATATATGTATATATCTATATATATATACATATATATATATATATGTGTGTATATATATATATATACATATATGTATATACATATATATATATGTATGTATATACATATATACATATATATATATGTATATATATATATATATATTAGTGTATGTTGAATTGTGAAGTTAATATATATTCATTGATTTAAGAAATTTTGATTTAAATTACCTTATGAATAGATATTTTATTTTGGCAAGTTAATGTATTTAATTTTATGATTCCTTTAAAATGGATATTTTTGCATAAATAAATATTTAAGCTTTGTTTGGTTATATGGTAAAATTCAAGGTGTTATTTGTCTGTCTTGCTTTCGATTTTGGGGAAAGTAATTGTTTTATCTAAGTCAAGGGATGTGTGTGTTTAAAGTCTATGTTGTGTATTTTGGCTTTCCTATGTGGGTTCATGGTAATACTGCTTTGTTATTATTGTACTCTTATGTGGTCATATGTAGAGAGTTGACTAGAGATTAATCGTGCTTCCTCTAGTCAAATTATCCCTTGTAGTATTTGTTATTGATGTTCTGAATTCCTCTTTATGTGAATTTTGATTGTGTTAAGCTTATGTTTGGCTGAAACCTTGAGTAGGTTAAGTGTGTCATAAGGGGGAGTGGCTTCCAAGTGGGGGTCAGGGCCCAAAGTGGCTTCTAGGATAACCCGTTGGGAGTTACTTTAATAACTGATAACCTAATTATGAATCTAGGTGGGTTGGGCAGTTATACACACTAATCAAGATAATGATTTCCATGTTGATGGCTTGAGTGCTCGTTTAGGCTCAAGATGAGGTGGGAAGGCTTGGAATGACGTGATCAGCTACCTTGTCCTCACGAAAGGTATGTTGGTTCCACATGAGTTTGAATGGGGGTCGGGGGTCCGGAGAGGCTACAAGGATAACCTAGGATGGGGGTCGGGGCCTATGGAGACCTGCCAGGATAACCCATATCAAGCTATGTGATGACACTCCTCCCTTGTGTACACCATTGTTATGTAATCTGTTGACATTTTATCTTTGTGGGTTTGATTGAGTCCTTACCCGGTGGAGCTTTGTTAGACTATGTGTTATGTGTTTTGTTGGTGTGCTTGAGGGCCTTATGTTATTTCCTAGCACAAGGGGGGTGGAACTTCTAGTTCCACATGGTGGGGTGGTAGCTGCCTTCTTCCATCGGGGGTTTTGTTTGTGACCTGACATGGATTGGATTCATTCTTGTTCCTGAATACTACTCATGGATAGAGACAAATCAGTTTCTCAAATGGAGTCCTTATGTATTTTGGACTTGTTACTTATGTGTACTCTTTTGTCACCATTTGTATATTCATACCTCCATGGCAATATTGTAAATGATGTACCTATAAGATGTATGTAATTTATCTGTGATGTAACCATGATGTAAACTATGGATTATTCATTATGTATATTTGATGTGTATGTAATAAGAATTAGATAGTAGGATATATGTTATAAATTGGCAATATTGACTTTAAACTTAAATGTGAATATGTTTGCTAATCATTACTCTTTATGTTATATTAATTGTTGCAATGAATTTTCTATAAATGTAATGTTAGCAATTGGTTAAGTAATGGAATGCAAATGAATCATTTATAATAGGTTTAAATGAAGCATTTTAATAATTCATTAGAAATATGGTCTTTAGTGTAGAAATGTTAATCTTGTTAGTTTCAATTTTCTCAAACTGTTGTTAGGTTAGTTTTGTATCAACGTTAGGAAACCTTATGGGAAAAATTTAGTTATCTTCCGCATGTGCAAACTTGAAACAATAGTCTTAAACATTATTAAACAACTCAAAAAAATTATTTCACCTTTATTTGGTTAAGTTAGTCTTTTTCCTCTAGGGTTTCTTGGTGGGGCATTACATGTTGGCCTTTTATACAAATAGCTCGCAGGCGGTAAAATGAAAGGTAGCAAAATAAGTGTGTTGACCCTTAACAAACCTAGGTTTGATAGTCTTCTAACAGAAAATAAAAAATCTAGTACTAAAACAAAACCCTGACTCGAGAGTGGGGAGAGACACCCAAAACTTGACCTAGATGAATTTGGGGAGGGAGAGGACTTACCCTTCTACCTGCAACAAACACCCATGCAGGCAATACCATTATTAATAAAATTAGGAGAAGGGTTAAGAAAGGAAATCCACACAAACTTTATGTTTGCAACTAGAGAAAATGGTTGCTACAAAACCGAAATGGGAGTAGATTCACCAAAAGTAGATCATTGATGTAGAATGCGAGCAACAAGTGAAGGAGCCTCAAAGCCAAAGGAGGCCACATTAGTAGAAACAAGAGGGCCAACAAGGGCCTATAAAATAGTAAGAGGCATAACCTCATCCCGAGAGGAGTCATAAGAATCATCATAATCAGAGACCTTAACAATCAAGTGATCAACAATAGCATCTTTCCACCAAGTAGCATCACCTATGTGACATGCGAGATAATAATCAAAATCTAAGTGACCCATTGAGAAGCATCTCTGACAGTGAAAGGGGAGGCCCTCATAATCTAACGATTGATTCCATGGCCTATCCCTAACCATTAGAACCACATCCCTAAGGAGGAGCATAGAGATGTCAATGTCAATTAAAATGTGTGAAATGTACAATGACCCATGGTAGTTGTGGAATCACCAACCTTCAAGAAATGAACAATAGAGTTACCAATGGCCTCATAACAAGAATTCTCCTAGAAATGAAGGAGTAGGTTAGGAAAGAAAACTCATACCATACGCACATTGAGTGGTTCACTAAGAGGGCTAAAGGAAGATGTCTAGGGTTTGAAGAAGAGAGCTAACTCGCCAAGCCCACAACTTGCCTGACACTAAGTCATGATCATGAGAAGAAGCAAAGAAAGCAATGAAAAAGCTTTTAGCACAAGGGTACAACTCAATGCTACTAGCTACCAAAGGCTTCCAAGAATCACTCTCCCAAAGATGTAGATTAGGGAAAGAAGGCTAAAATCTAGTAAATCTACACACTAACCCACAAAGTTCATAAAATCTAACATTTTCTACCACATATTGGCCATAAATCATCGCAAGGGAGGTTTTGGCACAAGGAAGAGGTCAATATTTTCCTTTCGAAGGATGAACTACAAATATAGCCACATGTGCAAAACTTTTCCCTCCAACACTAGAAGAAGATCTAAGATGAACCTTAGCACCTGCATTAACAAAACCACCATCAACAATAGTGGCAACAACAGTGTCACCAAGAGCAGCCACAACACCAGTACCCACAAGTGGAGGGGTATGCAAAGATTGATCATCTCCATTATCCACAACAGACATGGGGGGGAACACAACACACCAATGGGGCAATGACACCAACCCCATTGAACATAGTGGCAAAGAGAGTCCACTGAGTGGGAAACGACCGAGGAGAGCCATTGAATGTAGAACCATCTCCATTAAACATAACAAAATACTGTTGATGGGGATGCATATGAGAGTAGTTGAATGAAGACCCAAGTTGGGTGGGAAGAGCAGGAGCAATATTCAAACAATGTTAAATGAGCTCATGGTTAGGGATTTCTCATGTATCACGACCTTCTGATAATTTGAGGGCATATCTATGTTTGGGCACTTTCAATTTGAAAGGTGTTGATAATATTTTGGCTAAAGAAGGTACAGTAGCAAGAAGAATCATGTAGTAGATCTAGAGGCTTCATAGTTTTAGAACTAGGTGTTACATAATTTTGTATTAAAATTATCCAGGTTTATCTCAAATTTATAATCATTAGTAACCTTTACAGATCATTTGATTGATGTAAAAATACACCTTCATTGTGTCTCCATGTATATGTGTCCATTTCTAGATGTGTATAGTTTAGCTAGCTAGCTAGATGACTATAAAATCCTTGTAAAGATTTTGTAATGTATACTTTTAATGCAATAAAATAAATGCACAGGAACATTCATGGGAACCACTTAAACTTTTAAAATTATCAATTATTTTTCAATTTATGTGTCAAGCCCAACTTTTGTTTTTGCATTCTAAAAGGCAAATATTTTGTTGTGCCTTGATCAAGAAATTGCCTTTATTTTTGTTATTGCATGTTTGATTAAATTTAGAGACTTAAAGGCGCCTTTTTTTTACTAGTGTTTTCTTCCCATCATCCTCAACACACTCAAAATATATCATTCTTGATATCTAAATTTTATAAGTTTTAGTGTGTTCCACTAGCCATGTTTGAATGTCCATAACATCTAAAAGGGGTCATAATAAAAACATGTATTCATTCATTGTTATAGGGTAAATCATCTAGTTTGAGAAGGTTCTTAATCGTAAGTCTCTCAAACTAGCATAAAAGCATGAAGTATCAACCAAAATTAGGTGCTCTATGCAAAGTATATGGCTTATGTTATCTAGTGAATGTTGTTCTCCTTTGTTAAAATATATTATAGTACCCTAGGGAATCCCTCCCTTTAGTCATTTAGAGATGAAAATGAAAGTAGTCCTACCCACCTCAATAATTGGTCCTTAGCTGCCAAACCTGAATATAGGTTTGTGCCAATCTTCCTAAGTTTGACATCCAGGGCACTTGGGTGATTATCAAACCTTAAATACTTGGGGTTCACAACTCATTTTGTAATGTCCCCAATTTTCAGGTTCTCTAGCAAAGCTTTAGTAGGTGACATTTTGGCTTTACAACAGCTTGTTCAGATAAGTAATCTGATGTTTTTAATGAGCTCAGTTGGTTTAGTGGAGTTATACGCCACTTTTTGAAATGATTTCTGGTGTTTGGATTGGTCTCGAAGAATCTTGGAGAAGTCAACTATTTTTAGTAGGTCACCCCATTGGCCTCGTTTCTTATTATTCATCATCAGGATTAGTTGTATGCAATCAGAACTCGATTTCGATGTGTTCTGATAGTTTCCACAAACTTGGTGATTAATGATTTATTTTAATTATTTTACTAAGGTTGCTTAAATTCAATTAGAATATTTAATTCTAACCTTAGTGTTATAGCTAGTTGGAATCAAGGCAAAAAGCTTTAAATCTTGGGCACATAAAACAATGACATTAAGTGGCAAAATATTATTATATTATTGAAAGGATCATTTTCAGAGCAAAAAGTGAGTTTAAATTAATAAAGTGAATATTAAATTAAAGTACATTTATTTACAAAGTCACTTTATTTTTAAAAGGTACTTTTATTCACTTAAGTGAGAAGTGATATTTTAAAAGGAAGTTATTTTTCCCACATTCACAGGGCGGATGAGCAACTTCTAAGATAAAGCTATAAAATGAAGTTGAGAGCTCTCTTACCAGGCAAGCTTGGTTGATTGATGTAATGTTACTCTATTGGTTTCCGTGAAACTGGTTAATTCTTTGGTTTATGAGCATGAAATCCCTCATAAGAAACATTATCTTCATTTTTGGAAGACACAATCAGGAGGATTTGATGGTTTTCTCATTCAGGGAGCACACTTGAGCCCATTTTGAAGGTATTCTTTAGTTGTTTTAAGCATTTCCAGATTTCATTGTGTTACACTTTGTTAAGTAGGGTAGTGTTAAGAAGGTTAGAGGATTTTACCTCTTGTAACGAGACCGTTGTTAGCTGTTGGGAGGTTTTTGATGTTGGTCGTACACCTTGGTTGTGTTGTACCAACAAGTTGAGAGCTTCGTCAATCATTCTTTGATCCCGTTTCTCAACTTTTGGTGTCTACCATCTAAGTTGTTGGTTGAACCTAATCATACTCAGCTATATGTTAGTTTGGACTTCTGTACATTGTCTAGGTTTGTTTTTGGAAGCTTCGTACAATCTCTTAAGCCATTCAAGGGGCCATATAGTGTTGGAGATTGCTTACTGGGGTTCGAACTGAAGTGGCATTTGCATTTGCATTTGGGCCAGAGATACCATTCTACATGGAGAGAAAAACCTCCAAACTATTGTTTATCAATTCCAGGTTGAGCATTATGTTGTAGCTGGTCAATACCAGGTTGAACACATCATAAATTCTAATCATCATTCATTTTTGTTGGGTGTAATACCTAGAGTGTTGGGAGCTTGCATTGCAGGTCGAAGACTTATTTCCCAGTTACCAAGCTGGGACTAGTTGTTTTTGTGTGGTCACTACTTAGACAGCTGGGTTATTATGGACAACGTCTAGGTTGTAGCAACCATATCTCCAGACTGACCTCTCCAAGAAACATTCGGTTCTAAAGTATTTGTGTCGAATGTAATGCTATCTTATTAATGCAATATACAGTTACGAATGGTTTCAACTAGTATGTGGCAATCACAAGTTTGTATTGTCTTAACCTTGCAATTGGGTGTGTTATTTGTCCTTTCAATTTGCTATACTCAAACGGATCAGAATAGTAATAGAGTGGTGTATCACTTCAATACTCTTTCCATCATTCAAAGAATTTATGGTATGAAGGTTAGTATTGCAAGCAAAGTGTTTGATGGAATTCCATAACTATTTGCTAAAGATAAAAACTGGGAAAAGAGTTGTATGTTTGCCAACTATTTATAAAAATTACTGTGAGCTTAAAGTCGTGAAAAAAAAAATCAGATTGAGGGGGTATGTTACAATGATATCAGAGCTAAAAAATCTACCATCATGTGTGTTTGGTTGCCGAAAACATGGCATCAAATGAAAGACAATGGTTAGTGAAAGTACGACATGAAGTAGGTAGCAAGATCAGTACACCTCCACCTGGGGATGTTTAGTACATCACCTTGAATGGATTAGTTTGATGTTTGGGATTAGTGGAGCAATCACCTTCAGATTCATTGCAGCTATCTCTTGTACCAATAGTGACTTCTTATGATTGAGGCATTTTGATAATGATATAAGAATTATGGTTACTTCTTGCTTGAGTTAGATCATGAGGATTTTGACACCCCAAGTCCCTTATGATGATGATACAATGAAGGAGGTGTTGTATTTGATGGTAGATAGTCTTCAAGATCCTGATGACATCAGCAATATTCACTATTCACAAAGGGTTGCAATACTGACAAATTTTACAAAAATCAAATTGATTAACCTCTTGATAGATTTGGGATTGCATGACCTAACCTATGATATGTTTCATCATTTCTTGGTCACAATTAGCGACAAACATGATAAGGAGATTATCATAGCTATGAAGACTATTATGGCCTGGTATGTAAAAGAATGTGATGTTTTATCCCAATCTATCTTATCTATGATATTGGTTGTTTGCAAACATGAATGTGCTACCTCTACAGTTGCATATGGGTTGGTCAATAGCGTGTTCATGCAATGTGAAGGAAAATTGAAGTTTCTCTTGAATAAGGAAGAGATGAAAATGAAACACCTAGCTTCAAGGGTAGCCAATGAGGCCAAACAAAGTGAACAACCAACTTCCTCTACTATTTCCATGCTTTCTTTACATGTGGGTAGCAAAGAGATAAAAGTTAAAAAGTTGTTCAGAGTGTTGGTAGTGATGCTCCTTATGAGGAACAATAGAATTAGGGACCACTTGTTATCATGGGTCACACACCTACCCCTCTTGTTCAACATGAGCAATTGATTAGAGAAACACATTTTTTGAGTGTTTTGGCAGACAACGTAGAGGATGAGCATAATGTTGAGGCAATTCAGTGGGAAGACACAATTAGGGATGATGACCAAGAATCCTCCTCAGCGGAAGTTTGGACATGTGGGAAAGAAATGGGAAAAGCAATTGATTCCAGGCATACACAAGTTTTAGTTGGTCACATGGAAATCAACATTGATGGAGTAAATTCCAATGGTGAATCAATATCTTTCTCTCATGGTGAATGCATAAATTATTCTTGTGAAAAATCTAAAGTTGATAATGGTAATGCCCTTATAGATGAAACAAAACCAAAAAATCTATTATATAATAGTTCTAATACCCTTGATGACTGTGAACGAAGTACTTGGGCATGTTCAGATTTGAAGGATTGATTTTGGGTTTTAGAAGACAACGTTGTGCAAGTGTTGACAAGGATTGATAACACCCATAGGAAGATTGAAGAGCTTGTTTGGAAATCCCAAATTGATGAAAGACAAAATGGAGTTGCAAGTGGGATCACTAGTTCTCAACTACGTACAATCAAAGAAGCATTGGAAGACATTAAATCAGATTACTTGCAACCGTTGAAGGATAGAGATCTTGTAATTAAGTGGGTTGAAGACAAGGAAAAATAAGTTGATGACTTATTCTTGCAATTGAGTACGACACACTATTCTTTATACAAAGTAGAAAATTCTATTTCTATTGTAGCCACACCCATGGGTAAAGAAAATGATGCAAAGATTATGGAGATTAAGAAATTAGTTGTAGGAATTGAGGAACTTCATAGATACAAAATATTGTATAATGGTTCTAGTATCTCGCATATTAGAGAGATTCAGTGTGTTGATTGTGTTGGAAACCCACACCCTGAATATGAAATTTTGAATTTTGAGGATCAATCTTTTCACAAAATGGTAGCTTGCAGCCATGGGATAGCAGATATAACAGGTAATGAGGGCATATTTCAGTGCGGTACATCTTATGAATCAACAAATGATGATGAGCATTCAATGTTGGGTGAAGGAATGCATGAAACTAATGATGACACCATTGAAAGGAATAAAGGATATGTGAATTTTATAATTATTACTAGCAGCCTAATGTCTATGTATGAATTTGTTAAAACCAAAGAGATAGACAAGTCTCAAGTAGGTGAATCTATTAAGGAGCTTCTTGTTGGAACTGATGATATCATAGACAAGAATTTAATAGTGGTGAATGTATTTGATTGCATAGGTTTGTGTGTATTAGATCATCACTGTAACACTTGGAGGATGAGTATTGATAAGGGACCACCATATTATGTCAATTGTAGCAATTCCAGGATAGTGACAAATCAGACTTTCAAATTTGACATTCTTAACATCTATTGTAGCAGCAACTATGATGATGTAAGTCTAAGTGTGTTTAGTGATACTCACAAGAAATGGGATTTAGGTACAACTACTAGGGGTGAGATGATGATTTATAATTGGAAGGGTGGACAAAACTTCAAAGTTGTTACCACTACCCACTTTCCAATAGGCTTGCATAGGATAATGAATGATAGTATGCAAAGGGATTGGCCAATACCTCAAGGCTAGCAGTGGAGAAATTTGCAGTTGGTGATCATTAGTGGAGACAATGTGGTTATCAAAGGAGAACCTTGGGTCACTCTCACATTCATATTTCCTATGATCTCAGGGGTTGTTGGAGGCTCTTCAGAGTTTGAGCAGTTATGACTAGCTCCCCCCAATGTGAGTGAGGGACATTGCAATCAGTTTGAGTTGTTGATGGACATATCTGCATATGTTGTTGGGATGATTGTAGCCAATTGGATGAATTGGTGTGCTCATTACGAGCATTTTAACACTTGGAGATTAGGTGATGGTGAAGGAATCATGGTCTATAATTGAAATGCCATTGTCATGATGTATGATTCTAAGGTTGACTCTATGATTACCAGTTTCTGGTCAGGTACTGATCAACATCACTTCTAGGGCATTCTGTTGAGAGATGTTGAGGGTTATCCTTTGGTGTTGAGAATATTTCATTTCCTATTGCCTAGGACCGAGTTAGACAATAGGGTTTCAGATATAGATCTCACTGAGGCACCTTGACATGATATATTGCATGGAATAGATTTCATATCACTCAATATTTCTAGTATTGGTTTTGATGATGATTAGTTGATGCTTAACCAAGAGATGACAATGCAGTTTGAGGTTGAAGGTTTGTCAGTTTTGATCAGAGGAGCACAGTGCCAGCATAATGGTTCCATTCCGAGTTCGATTTGAAAACCTGAGACCACTTTGATTAGCATATTTGTTGTTGATAGGAGTGTGAGAGTCTATGTTGACATTCTAGAGTCTATTCCTATGGTTTTTCAATTTAATTATTTGGGAGAGTAGCTTATTCAGGAGATGAATGAGTTAACATAATATGTTTTTTCTCTTCTTGTTGAAGGTTTTCAGGAGGTCTCTAATTGGGGCACCTTGCAGGACAATACTTTCAATAGATGGTGTTGCAAATTTCTTAAACTGATTTGGGACATCGAGATTATTCTTATTTTCAGTTGGATGTCAAAATATTGTGGGGTTCTATTGGCGTTGCTTGAAGACAAAATGTCCCCAATTTTCAGGTTCTCTAGCAAAGCTTTAGTAGCTAACATTTTGGGTTTTCGTTAGCTTGTTCAAATAAATAATCTAATGTTTCTGATGAGATCAATTGGTTTAGTGGAGCTATACACCACTTTTTGAAGTGATTTATGGCCTTTGGATTGGTCTCCAAGAATCTTGGAGAAGCTGTCTATTTTTAGTAAGTCGCTCGATTGGCCTTGGCCTCATTTGTTATTATTCGTCATCGGGATCACTTCGATGTGATTAGAACTCAATTCTGGCTTGTTATGATAGTTTCACAAATTTGGTGCATTAATTATTTTAATTATTTACTAAGGTTGCTTAAATTTAATTAAAATATTTAATTCCAACCTTAGTGTTATAGCTCGTTGGAATCGGGGCAAACTTTTTTAAATTTTGGGTGCATAAAACAATGACCTTAACTGTCAAAATATTATTATACTATTGAAAGGGTCATTTTCAGAGGAAAAAGGGAGTTTAAATTAATAAAATGAGTATTAAATTAAAGTACATTTATTTATAAAGTCACTTTATTTTTAAAAGGTACATTTTATTCACTTAAGTGAGAAGTGAAATTTTAAAAGGAAGTTATTTTTCCCACATTCACAGGGCAGATGAGCAATTTCTAAGATGAAGCTATAAAATGAAGTTGAGAGCTCTCTTACTATGTAGGCTTGGTTGATTGATGTAATATTACTCTGTTGATTTCTAGTGAAACTGGTTAATTCTTTGATTTGTGAGGATGAAATCCCTCATAAGCAACATTCTCTTCACTGTTAGAAGATACAGTCAGGAGGATTTGATGATGTTATCATTCAAGGAGCACACTTGAGCCCATTTTGAAGGTATTCTTTAGTTGTCTTAAGCATTTCTAGATCTCATTGTGTTACACTTTATTAAGTAGGGTAGTGTTAAGAAGGTTAGAGGACTGTGCCTCTTGTAACAAGAATGTTGTTAGTTGTTGGGAGGATTTTGATGCTGGTTGTACACCTTGGCTGAGTCGTACCAAAAAGTTAAGAGCTTCATCAATCATTCTCTGATCCCATTTCTCAATGTTTGGTGTCTACCATCTAAGTTGTTAGTTGATCCTTATCATACTTAGCTATATGTTAGTTTGGTCTTCTGTAAACTGTCTGGGTTTGTTTTTGGAAGTGTTGTACAATCTCTTAAACCATTCAAGGGGTCGTACACTTTTGGAGATTTCTTACTGGGGTTCGTATTGAAGTGGCATTTGCATTTTGGCCAGAGATACCATTCTACATGGAGAGAACATCCTCCAAACTATTGTTGATCAATTCTGGGCTGAGCATTATGTTGTGGTTGGTTAACACCAGGTTGAACACATATAAAGTCTGATCATCATTCATTTTTGTTGGGTGCAATACCTAGAGTGATGGGAGCTTGCACTACAAGCCAAAGACTTATTTCCCAGTTACCAAGCTGGGACTAGTTGTTGTTGTGTGGTCACTACTTAGATAGATGGGTTATTGTGGAAAACGTCTAGGCCGTAGCAACCATATCTCTAGACCAACCTCTCCAAGAAACATTTAGGTCTGAAGTATTTGTGTGGAATGTAATGCTATCTTGTTAATGCAATATGTAGTTATGAATGGTTTCAACTAGTATGTGGTAATCGCAAGTTTGTATTGTTTTAACCTTCCAATTGGGTGTGTTATTTTTCCTTTCAATCTGCTATATTCAAACTAATCAGAATAGTAATAGAGTGGTGTATCATTTCAATACTCTTTCCATCATTCAAATCATTTAAGGTACAAAGGTTAGCATTGCAAGCAAAGTGTTTGATGGAATGCCATAACTATTTGCTAAAGATAAGTATAGGGAAAAGAGTTGTATGTTTGCCAACTGTTTGTTAAAATTATTGTGAGCTTAAAGCTATTAAAAAAAAAACAAATTGAGGGGGTATGTTACACATTTCACCAAAAAATTGGTGTCATTGTTAGAGATATGATTAAATCAACCATTGCCAATGAAGTGTGAGCCTAGTGTGTATCTTAAAGTACTTATGCAGCTTGTTTTCTATTTTTTGCTAATAGAATGTGTTGGATAAGTTTTACATCCATTCAACTTACACCAAGAAATTGGTATTGTTACAAGGGATCATTTAATCAAAAATTAAATTCAAAGGCCCGAGGTTATCAATGGATTTGGTGTATCTAGGAATTTCTATCCTTGGTTGAATATCATAATCTTGTTAACACATAGATTATTTCATCCATATTTGAGGAGTGGAAAGTTTGCTAACATAAGACTCAGAATTGAATCACAAGATGGAAAAATATCAGTTCAATCAAAATTTAATAAATACCAAATATGATGTTCCTGATTTCACAATTATTAAAGTACTAAAAAATTGGGTACTTCAGATAGAAGAAATGTATCAAAATGTTATGATAACATACATCAAATTATTCAACAAATAATCAAACCATAAATATTGGGAGAACCCTTAGGCGTGATTATAGTAGACTAAGAATGAAGATAAATGTTAATATAACAAATAGAGATACACCCAAAAATTTGCATACAAAAAAAGGGTAAGTGCACAAAGTTGAGTCCACTTAGGGTGGGCATTTTGGACTTAACCAAAAACATGAAAATGTGTCAAACGAAACAAAATCTCATTATGCTTTGCATTGTGAAGTCAAATTTTGAAACAAGATCCCATTTATTTTTAAATTATTTATTTTTTAATGAGTAAAATGACTTAAATATACATGAAATATAGCAATTAAGTATAAGACACATTGAAATGTGACTTATACTTTGTTATATTTCATGTATATATTAACATGATGTTTGAGAGTGGTTTCAAATGTCTAGGAGTTCATTTACAAATTTTAAATTTTAAAAGATCTTATAAATTTTTAGATAATCAAATTTCAGTAATGAAGAAGCTCCTATTAGCATTTTGTTTCCTTTCTTTATTTCACTCTCTTTATCTTCCTTGAGCTCTAGAACCATCTCTCTCCATATAAATCTTCCCTTTTCCCCTCTCCACCTCTCTATCTCAATGTCTCCTCTCTCTCCCAAAATCTAGACCTATCTCTCTCTCTCTCTCTCTCTCTCTCTCTCTCTCTCTCTCTCTCTCTCTCTTGATAGTTCTGATACTTAATATAAGTACAGATACAATCGCCAACAAGATGAGAGGAGGGGGGGGGGTGTGAATCATACAAACTTAATCATCCATAAAAACATCAGATTCAACCTCTGTAACACATATATCAATTATATAACCAAAAACTATCAAACATGCAAACTCAAAAGAATATGAACAATATAAACCTCATAATACCAGATTTAACGTGGAAACCCAAACAGGGAAAAACCACGGTGGGATTTCAAACCCACTAAGAAATATACTCTTCTAGAGTATGCTCGGTTAAAAGCAAATCCTGTTAAAGATTACAAACACATTGCTAGATGTGACCCGGTTAAGGGATTTCCCTCAGATCTATTAGGATCTTCACTTTGTTAGAAGTGACCTTGTCAAAGGATTTCAAAACACTCAATCAAAATGTCACCTTGCTAGAGGATTTACATATAAGACTGTTAAGTCCACTCGGTTAAGAGATTTCCTGTCACTTTCACAAAATAATAGTAATAAAATCTATCTGCAACTTCACATCTAATATGCTAAAGCATATTCCTATTTGTTCAATACAATCTAGACATAGAACTAATCTTGTCTATCTGCTGGGCATCAATACTCTGTTATTCTAACATGTCTTCAAGCTTCTGTGCTCGGTAATCACTATGTAGCATCCCTGTGCATACACTTGCCCGCATACATTGTTTATCAATAGTTTCCTCTTTATAAACAATTAGGTAACCGCTTAATCTCCTTGATCACATTTCCCATGATCAATCATAGCCATCAGATTTTCAATCTTGTCCAGGTTCATTGTATCTTTCGATTTGAAAACATTTTACCCCGCCTTGGAACTTGCACATTCACCTTGGAACTTGTGTTAGGGTAATGTGGTTCAATCTGAGCTGTAGATCTTCCTGCCGACTTTCCATTTCCTTAGATTTGCTAACAAACTTCTTCCACGACTTACCAATCATTGATCCACTCCAGCTCATCAGCTTCTTTCATTAAATATCACATGTAATCATTTAATGCATTCTGTTATAGCTTGGTTACAACTCGGTGAATACTAAACTTCACTCGGTAGACATTCTGCCTTCATTAACTGATAGCGATAACCTTAGGGTTTACCGACTAGGTTCCTTAGGGTTTACCGACTAGGTTCTTTGCCTGATAACATAGTATAGTATTAACCTTTAAATTTTACAACATATGTATGATGTTTAAAACAATCTAAAACATCAAGATCTCATCATTGTCTGACTCGGTAGTAGTCGCCCATTGAATAACTTATCCCCTTATTCATCATATTCTTTCCTGTGTCTTTACCGACTTCTTTATAATCTTCATATCATACTTCTCAAGATATGGCAACATCATACTAAATTAGAAAATCAATTTCTGACATCAATGACAAAATAATAATATCAAGATAGTAAAACATCTTTAATCAGTTATGTCCATAATCATCAACAACCTTCTCAATATCCTTATTGAAATGTCAACAATCTTTCATTGTCTGTTAATGTAATATTTCCAACATCTCTCACATCCTTAAGTCTACTATTTATCTCCTCTCTCTCTACACACCTCCCCTCACTCCATAACTACCTCTATTTCTATACATACATGTCTTTATCTCTCTCTAAATATCTTTTTCACTCTCCCTGCCAACTTATCTTTCTTTACATACATCTCTCTTCCACTTGAGATCTCTCTCTCTCTCTCTCTCTCTCTCTCTCTCTCCACCACCTCTCCCTCCTTCTCTACTTTTATCTCCCCTCTATCCACTCTCTACCTCTCTATCTCACTCTCTCTTCTCTCTTCCAAAATATAGACCTATCACTCTACCACTCTCACACCCTTAACTCTCTATTCTCTATCTCCTCCCTCTCTACATGCCTCCCCTCACTCACTACCTACCTATATTTCTCTACATATACCTCTCTATCTCTCTATACATACCTTATCTCCCCTCCTACCAACTTATATTTCTATACATACATTTCTCTTCCACTCTCTCTTAATTTCTCCCTCTCTCAACACCCCTCCTTCCTTACCTCACTACTGTTGAAATGTGGCAACTAATCAGCAAAGTACTGTACACTCAGCATGTATCCTCGCCGGGGTTCGGGGCCGGGTAGGGGTTCGGGGGCGGTAGCCCCCGAGAAATTTTTTTTGCCATTTTTCATTGATGAAAACCGACATTGTAATAAAACCCTAAAAAGGCGGACTTTGTTTGTTGCCCTAAAAATGCATGTTATAAGCGGCTGGGATGCTTAAGGCATTGTAAGGTTGATGTACTATTTTTGCTGGATAATAAGAAAGATTGGACGACTGTGTATGGTGGACGTAACCCATTCTGGGTGAACCACGTTAAATCTTTGTGTTATCGGTGTCTTGTTTTATTTCTTTATCTTTTGTATTTAAATCTCCATATAATTGTTAGTTCATATTTGCTTCAGATCTGCTTGAAACCCTATCAATTGGTATCAGAGCGAGGTTTTCTGTAAATTAGCAGGACTTTCAGATTTGAGTGGGAGTAATGGAGGATTCCAAATTCAAGGTCGAAAAGTTTAACGGCCAGAATTATCAGTTATGGAAAATGCAGATGGAGGATTACCTGTATCAAAAGGATTTGTGGTGGCCATTGGAAGGAAAAGCAAAGAAACCGACCACAATATCAGATGAAGAGTGGGACATTTTAGATAGAAAGGCACTGGGATCCATTCGATTGTGCCTTGCGTCGTCTGTAGCATTCAATATAATGGAAGCAAAAACGACTGTAGATTTGATGGCAACATTGGCTAAGTTGTATGAGAAACCCTCGGCTTCAAATAAGGTATTTCTTATGAAGCTTTTGTTTAATTTGAAAATGAGTGAGGGAGGAACTGTAGCGGAGCACTTAAATGAATTTAATACAATTACCAGTCAGTTGTCTTCGGTAAAAATTACCTTTGCAGAAGAGGTTAGGGCTCTCTTGATTTTATGTTCTTTGCCAGAAAGCTGGAATAGCTTGGTTATGGTTGTAAGTAACTCTGTCTCTGATAAAAATACTTTGGTATTTGATGATATTGTTGGTGTTATCCTAAGCGAGGAAATGCGAAGGAAAAGCACAGGTGAGACTTCAACATCATCGGGTAGTGTTTTGAATGTGGAGAACAGAGGAAGATCAAAGGAAAGAGGAAAAGCCCCTGGGAATGAGAAGTCATGAGGGAAGTCAAAGAAAGGACGCTCTCAATCTAGAGGAAAGAAAGATTGCTGGTACTGCGGAAAGCCTAGTCATCTAAAGAAAGACTGTTGGTCTTGGAAAAACAAAGAAGGAGACAAAAATGAAAATGACAATAAGGAAGCTAATATTGCAAGTAATACTTTACAAGATGCTTTAATCTTATGTTTGGATAATGTTAATGATTCCTGGGTAATAGATTCTGGGGCTTCATTTCATGCTACACCCCATAGAAAATATTTTCTAGATTATGTTCAAAGTGATTTTGGACAGGTATATTTGGGTGATGATGAGCCCTGTCAAATTGTTGGAAAAGGAAAGATAAAGATCAAGTTGCAGAATGGTAATGACTGGTTTTCGCAGGAGGTAAGACATGTTCCTAATTTAAGAAGAAATTTAATTTCTGTAGGGCAACTAGGTAGTGAAGGTTGCATAGTTACCCTCTCAGACAGTATGTGGAAGGTCACTAAAGGATCATTAGTAGTAGCTAAAGGTGCGAAGGTAGGCACATTATATCTGTGTACTGGTAACACTTACTCTACCTTAGCTGTTACAGATAAAGTTACTGCAGGGACAACAACAATAAATGTTGCAAGAACAGATTTGATAATGTGGCACCATAGGCTTGGGCACATGAGTGAGAAAGGGATGAAAATCCTTCACTCTAAATATCTATTGCCATGACTAAAGAAGATTGATTTAGAGTTCTTTGAAAACTGTGTTTATGGTAAACAGAAAAGAGTCAAATTTCTCAAGGTTGGGAAAGAGAAGAAGAGTGAGAAGTTAGAGCTTGTACATTCAGATGTATGGGGACTGGCTCAGGTATCATCTCTTGGTGGCTCTTGTTATTATGTTATTTTTATTGATGACTCAACCAAAAAAACATGGGTATATTTCCTAAAACAAAAATCAGATGTTTTTGAAACTTTTAAGAAATGGAAAGCTTTGGTTGAGAATGAGACAGGAAAAAGGTTGAAGTGTCTCAGATCAAATAATGGAGGTGAGTATTGCAGCAAATCATTTGAAGATTACTGTTCCTTAAATGGGATTTGAAAGCAGAAGACAGTTCTAGGAACTCCACAGGAAAATGGTGTGTCAGAGAGAATGAATAGGACCATCATGGAACGTGCGAGGAGCATGAGATTGCATGCTGGATTGCCCTTACATTTTTGGGCAGATGTTGTACATACTATTGTCTATTTGATAAATAGAGGACCTTCAACCCCTTTGGATGGTGGTATTCCAGAGGAGGCATGGACTGGTAAAAAGGTAAATTATTCTTTTCTAAAAACTTTTGGTTGCGAAGCTTTTGTCCATGTTGATAAAGAAAACAGAACCAAGCTTGATGCTAAATCTCAGAAATGTACCTTCATTGGATATGGGATAGATGAATATGGCTATCGGTTATGGGATTTTAAAAAAAAGAAAATAATTAGAAGTAGAGATGTTATATTCAATGAGAAGGTTATGTATAAAGAAGAAATGCAGGAAAAGAAGCATGAACAGGACAAACAAGAATATGTGGTGTTGGATGAGATTCCTGAAAATGAAATGCCATAGGTACCTGATGCTCAGCAACAACAGATTGTCCCACAAACTCCTGCAAGTGTTAGACGTTCTACGAGGACAACTAGACCCCCTGAAAGATTTTCTCCTTTGTATTCTATTTTATTAACGGATTCTGGTGAACCAGAAGAATATGAAGAAGCAATGCAGGTAGATGCCAAACAACAGTGGGAGCTAGGTATGAAAGAGGAGATGGACTCCTTGATGAAAAACAAGACTTGGGACTTAGTCCCTTTACCTGCAGAAAAAAGAGCCTTGCCTAACAAATGGGTTTATCGGCTGAAGGAGGAGGAAGGAGGTCAGAAAAGATATAAGGCTAGACTTGTGGTAAAAGGTTTTGCATAGAAAAAGGGTATAGATTATGATGAAATATTTTCTCCAGTTGTAAAAATGACTTCAATTAGAACTGTACTTAGTCTTGTGGCTACAGATGATTTACATCTTGAACAATTAGATGTCAAAACAACTTTTCTCCATGGAGATCTAGAGGAGGAAATTTACATGTTGCAACCACAGGGATATGAGGTCAAAGGTAAGGAGAACTTGGTGTGCAGGTTGAAGAAAAGTCTGTATGGCCTAAAGCAAGCACCCCGACAATGGTATTTAAAATTTGATAGTTTCATGGCTGAACACGATTATCATAGATGTCATTCTGATCATTGTGTATATTTTAAGAGATTTGATAATGGCAGTTATATTATCCTGTTGCTTTATGTTGATGACATGCTTGTTGCTGGGTCAAACATGCAACATATAAATGATCTTAAACAAAAATTAGCCAGGTCATTTGCTATGAAGGATTTGGGTGCAGCTAAGCAAATTCTCGGTATGAGGATTACATGGGACAGGAAAAATAGAACCTTGAATTTGTCCCAATGCAAGTATATAAAGAAGGTGTTGAAAAGATTTAACATGCAGGATGCAAAAGCAGTTAGTACACCTTTGGCTAGTCATTTCAAATTGACTAAGGAGATGTGCCCAAAGGCACAGGAAGAGGTTAATAAAATGTCTAACATCCCGTATTCATCAGTTGTTGGTAGTCTGATGTATGCAATGGTATGCACAAGGCCAGATATTGCACATGCAGTGGGAGTTGTGAGCAGGTTTATGAGTAATTCGGGTATGGAACATTGGAATGCTGTGAAATGGATTCTTCAGTATTTGAAAGGAACTACTACGAAGGCATTATGTTTCAAAGGATCTAATGCTGCTCTAAGTGGATTTGTTGACTCTGATCTGGCGGGTTATATTGATTCACAGAGGAGTACTACAGGGTATGTTTTTACTATAGGGGGAACTGCAGTAAGTTGGATTTCTAGGCTGCAAAAGGTTGTTGCACTTTCAACCACTAAAGCTGAGTATGTTGCTACTACAGAAGCCAGCAAAGAAATGATTTGGTTGCAGTATTTTTTGAAGGAATTGGATCAGACACAAGAGGATAGCCCATTATATACTGATAGCCAGAGTGCCATTCATCTTGCGAAGAACTTTGCTTTTCATTCAAGGACAAAGCACATTCAGCTCAGGTACCACTTCATCCGGACTGTTTTGGAGGAGGGTCAGTTACGGCTTGAGAAGATTCACACAAGTGAGAATCCTGCCGATATGTTCACAAAGGCAGTTCCACAGGAGAAGTTGATTTCTTCATCAGTTTCTATTGGTCTTCTTGATTGATAATTGTGGAATTTATACTAGTCAAGTCCTAGTGTTTTATCCAATGGATGTTGCATGTATAGTGGTGTCGTGTAGTATCAGTCTCCAAGTGGGAGATTGTTTGGTGTGGAACCTAATCAGTCTCCAAGTGGGAGATTGTTGAAATGTGGCAACTGATCAGCAAAGTACTGTACACTCAGCATGTATCCTCGTCGGGGTCCGGGGCTGGGCCGGGCCCCGGGCAGGGGTTCAGGGGCGGCAGCCCCCGAGAAATTTTTTTTTGCCATTTTTCGTTGATGAAAACCGACATTGTAATAAAACCCTAAAAAGGCCGACTTTGTTTGTTGCCCTAAAAATGCATGTTATAAGCGGCTAGGATGCTTAAGGCATTTTAAGGTTGATGTATTGTTTTTGCTGGATAATAAGAAAGATTGGACGGCTGCGTATGATAGACGTAACCCATTCTGGGTGAACCACGTTAAATCTTTGTGTTATCTGTGTCTTGTTTTATTTCTTTATCTTTTGTATTTAAATCTGCATATAATTGTTAGTTCATATTTGCTTCGGATCTGCTTGAAACCCTATCAACTACTTTTGTCTCCCCTATATCCCCTGTCTACCTCTCTATCTTACTCTCTCCTCTCTCTCACAAAATATAGACCTATCTCTCTACCTCTCTCTCTCTCACATCCTTAACTCTCTACTCTTTGTCTCATCTCTCTACACACCTCCCCTCACTCCCTACCTACCTATATTTCTCTACATATATCTCTCTATTTATCTCTAAACATACCTTTCTCTCCCTCCCTACCAACTTATCTTTCTCTACATCTCTCTCTCACTCAACCCCTCCCTCATTTCCTCTCTACTTTTATCTCCCTTCTATCCCCTATCTATCTCACTTTCTCCCCCCTCTCTCAAAATTTAGACATATCTCTCTACTACTCTCTGACATCCTTAACTCGCTATTGTTCATCTCCTATCTCTCTACACACCTCCCCTCACTCCCTACCTACCTATATTTCTCTACATATACCTCCCTAGCTCTCTCTACATACCTTATCTCCCTTCCTACCAACTTATGTTTCTCTACATACATCTGTCTTCCACCCTCTATTTATTTCTCCCTCTCACCCTCTCTCTCTCTTTCCACACCCCTTCCTCCCCTCTAATTTTATCTCCCCTCTATCCCCTCTTTACCTCTTTATCCCACTCTCTCCTCTCTTCCCCAAAATCTAGACATGTCTCTCTACCTATCTCTCATGCATCCTTAACTCTCTACTCTCTATCTCCTCTCTACACACCTCCCCTCACTTCCTACTTACCTCTATTTCTCTACATATACCTCTCTATCTCTCTATACATATACCCCTCTATCCTCTCTCTACCTCTCTATATCACTCTCTCCTCTCTCTCCCAAAATATAGACCTATCTCTCTACCTCTCTCTCACATCCTTAGCTCTCTACTTTCTATCTCTTCTATGTCTACACACCTCAACTCACTCCCTACCTACCTCTATTTCTTTGTAGATATACCTCTCTCTCTCTATCTCTCTCTCTCTCTCTCTACTTCTTTCTATCTTCCCTCTCCCTTTCATTCTATCGATCTATCTCCCCAATCACTCTCTTTATCTCCCCTATCACTCTCTCCATCTCTACCTCTCTACCCCCCTCCTTCACTTTTTACTTTTCTCTCCCTTATATCCGCTCTCTACCTCTCTCTCACATCCATAACTCTCTACTCTTTGTCTCCTCTCTCTACACATCTCCCTTCATTGTCTACCTACCAACTTATCTTTCTCTGCATACATCTCTCTTTCACCATATCTCTTTCTCTCTCCCATCCTCTCTCTCTATCTACCTCTCCACCCCTCCCACTCTCCCCCTCTCTACCTATCCATCTCTCTATACTTATTTATATCTCATCTCTCCCTCTCTTTTTATCCATCTATGGCCCCAATCACTCCATTTATCTCCCCTCTCACTCACTCTACCTACCTCTTCCTCCCTCCCTCTCTACTTTTATAAAGTGAGTGTGAGTAAGGAGATAAATGGATAGAGAGAGGGAGAGAGGAGATAGAAATAAGTAGAAAGAGATGGATACATAAAGAGTGAGAGAGAGAAGAAAGGAGGGATCAAGATGTAGAGATGGAGAGAAGAGGGCAGGAAAGAGAGATAGGAGTGGAAGAGAGATGTATGTATATGAATATAGGTAAGTAGGGAGAGAGAGAGAGATAGAGAGGTATATGTAGAGAAATAGAGGTAGGGAGGGAGTGAGGGGAGGTGTATAGAGAGATAGAGAGGAGATAAAGAGTAAAGAGTTAAGAATGTGCGAGAGAGGTATAGAGATAGGTCTAGAGCTCTAGGGAGATAAAGAGAGTGATATAGAGAGAGAGCGAGAGAGCAATAAAATACTGATAAGAGCATGTTGACTAGTAAAATTTGACTGTATAAAAATTTATATGATCTTATAAAATCTAGATTCTACATTATAACTCTTAGAGATCTGAGACTAGTCTCAAACATCCTGTCAATATATACATAAATATAACTTAAAGTAAGTCAATTAAAATATATAAAAAATGAAAACAAATTATTTTTCATGTATATAAAATCATTTTCAATAAAAATAAATAAACAAGATCCAATTTCTAGGACGAGATCACATTTCAAAAATAATTGAATTTCAATGCTTATTTTTGCCTTGGACATCACTTTGGAAAAAGGCTTAGGGAGCCAACCCTTAGCCTTGGACCTGGTTTAACCTACAACTTGAAGTTCATTTTAGTGTCCATACAAAATATTGGTTCTGGACATATATCCGAAGACCTTTTTCGCAAAAGTTTCCAAAGAAATAAAAACCCATTATAGAAGAGACTATCTAGATTGAATATATATATATATATATATATATATATATATATATATATATATATATATAGAATTATATTTTTATTTTTACTATAATTTCTAATGAAAATGGTCCATAAACTTGAAATAACGGGGTTTCTTATTTTTTTAAAAACTTTAATTTTTAATTTTTTTGAAACAAAAATTATATGGCATCAAACTAGAGACAATTCAGTACATTTTCAAAAAGAAAATAAAAATTTAATAAGTTTAGGTCAAGTTATGCTTGTCGTACATGAGGGTTTTTCAAAACAACAATTATGCCCAGTAAAAAAATAATGTTCAAACAAAAAAAAATTTAGAAAAAAATTACAAAAAAATATCATCATGAAAGGTGAGTGTGTTGCAAATATTTTCCCAAAAGGATTTGGAAAAATAATTTCATTTAGGTCAAATTATGTTTATTGTACACGAGCATGGTATGGTCCTAAAAAAGTGACTTCTAAACTATAGGTTTTAGAAATACCTATTGAAACTTAATTTGTGTCATTTGGGTATTAAAAAAAATTACATATTTGAAAACTAGACTTCAAGAACTATATTTTCTATTGTTGACATTTTTCTAAATTTATTCAAATTTTTAGGTCAATTGGAATGAAATTTGAAAAACAAGGAAAACGCTTTCCACTTTTTGGGCAAAAAATTGACTCAACTTCTTGCACGCACCAAAATATAGACATAAATTTGCCTCCACACCATGTATCAAAAATTAAAAGGGATCTTGCATAACAATTCTTCTACTTCATTTTAGGGAACTAAACAAGAGGTCAAAACCCTATTCATTTCAACTACCCAATCAGATAATGATTGTAGGGAATGGGAATTAGATCAGGACATAGATATTATTGACCTATTATTGACCACCTTAATGAAATGTAGTGTGAGATAAAAACACAAATAAAATTAAAACAAGTGATAAAAACACAAATACAATTAAAACAAGTCTAACTTTCTTTACAAATAAATCAAAATCAAAATGTTGCTCATAACAAAATGCAAATAAGAATGTTGCATAGGCTATTCTAAAGTAACAAGTGCTAAATGTGCAACAAAATCAACAAAAATCCTAGTAGCAAAACATAAGATAAAATATGGCACAATCCCAAAAGACAAGCTTAAATATTTACCCCAACAAGAAAACCATTAGGGTTGGAAAGATACAAATACTTAGAATTATGATATTCTAGGTTATCTTAATGCCATCTCAAATGAGATTAGGGGAAATGTGCCAGAATTTCAAGGTAAAAATGGTGTCATTGGTGGGGACCACTTGAGACATTTCATTGATGTTATAGATGAGTATGAAATCAAGAATTGACATGTCACGATGAAAGTATTTGTGTAGTTCGTAGAAGAGAACACTAGAGTATGGTATAAAAGCTTATTGAAAGGTGAAGTAGACTCATAGAATGAGTTTATGAGAGTTTTAAAATTGCAGTATAATAAAATAGTGAATCCAATTTTTTGAATCTATTATCTCACTTCTATCAAGAAAGGGATTAACAAAATGGTTACTAATTTCAATAACAAGTTCTTAATGACAATGAGAAAAGTACCTCCCTATGTGAGGAAAAATTAACCTATGTGCCTTGCTCTTTATTATAGAGGATTTGATTCAAAATTAGGCTACCTTTTGAGGGACAAGAACCCTCAAACTCTGAGAGAAGCTTACGCTATGAAAATCAACATAGAGAGCAACTTGAGGGCATCTAGTAAAGACACTAAAAGAGATGACACGAAACTTCAAAAACCAAGTACAACAACTTCAAGAAAGCACTTTAGAGTCGAATATAATTTATAAAAATTCATGGGAGCCATGAAGGATCTATTATACAAAGTTTCAAAGAATGAGAAAGGTATGCTTTCAAATTTTGTTGCTACACACTTTAATGAGGGTCAAAGATAGCATAAAATGCCCTAGAATTATGATTGGTTTAAAAAAAATAGGGTCATATAACAAACCCATCAACGAATCCATGAAGAGAGAATATAGGTTGCGAAGATAAGTACAATTGAAAATAATTGTAGCCCTATCAAGTGTCTTTATCACAAATTTATATTTATGACAAGTATTAAATGATGTATTCCATGTTGTGGAATCCTTTGGCTAGTCTAAATTTGTGCCATAAACTCTAAATTTGATGTGCATGCACAACCATGCCCCTCTCTTCAATATTTTATTATATTGGGAGAATCTCTTGTTTAGTTCATGCCTCCTCAACTAGATATTGAATTCATTACTCAAGATTTAATTAATGTGTATCAAGAAACTCCCCAACAATCCAATGTCAAACTTGAGATTTTTCAACTAGGTCACTTGAGGCATAGTGATTAATGATACCTAAAGATCATTTTTCAATGTTAAAAAGGATCGACATGGCTTGGTTAGATGGGTTACATCCATGATCAAAAAATGTGTATATCAAATGAGAGAAATAAAAGTGGTATGAATATGAAACTCAAAATTGACACTTAAATATTACGAAGAAAGTACACTATCTGTCAATAGTGTTCTAGAATACTCTTATTTGCCAACCTCCCTAGAAGTTTTTTTTGAGTGTGAATGACCTCTTGAACTAGCCACATTACGTATATTTCCTTGATTTTCTTAAGGGATTAGTTGTTATAGTAAAGTTTGAAATTGATGCTTTGCTTACAAACCATTAATACCATTACGGTTGGGGGCATCTGCAAGAAGCATTATTGGCAATATTTTATTCACCAACCATACTCCATTCTTGCTCACTTTCTATTGGAGTTGATTATGTTGTTTGCTTTGAGGTCGGTTTTACTTTAGACACAACCACTACACAATTTCTAATCTTTTGATTAGAAGATTGACAATAAAAACAAGAATTGAGAAGACTGACATACAAAGCACATAAGATATGATGTACACCACCGATCTAAATGTCAGTAGATAGCTTAAAAATTCAGTGCTGAAATACAACATTTTCCCTTACATTTTCTGAGATAAAATAGAGATAGATATGTAGATTTTAATACCCAACTTGCCCAAAAGTTTGTTGTCCATAAACATAAACAAATTATAGGGCATATGCATTGTAAAAGAGATTGAAGAATCCAGACCCTTCTTTCTTTGGAAGGATAGGATGAATAGACATGAGTGACGGGAGGAGGGCCTTATCGGTTGGGAAGGGATAAAAGAATTTGTTCGGGAAAAGGAGATTGAATGGCATCAACTCAAGGAGGAGAAGAGAAAGATATAAGTAGAGATTAATATTCAGAGAGAGAAGAAAAAAGGGAAATAAATTAAGAGATACAAGAAGGTAGAAGGCGGGATATTATAATATCCCCAAATAGGGATACTAGGAAAAGATAACCAATTCTATAAACAAGGGCACAACATTTTAAAAATTTATTTGCATGTAAAAAATGTCAATTACAATCCCAGATATTATGTTAGAATCCGATTTGAATTTACCAACTAAATAAATAGTTTTCAAATCATAGTTTAGAAATTGGCCCTCTAATCTCATTCTTCTTTTGTCATCTACAAGTGTCCAACAAAATTATACTTTTGATATACATGTAAGCATGCTTAATTTTAACAAGATAATATTACATTTTTGTTTGTGATTGTAATTTGTTCAATTTGTTGCAATGGAACATAATCTAATTGAAAGAAGCAGAGTATCCACCATGACAATATTTATATTTAGTATTACATGTTAATATTGTTTAATTTTTTATTTAATATATATTATTACATATTTGATATTTCTATATATTTAATGTTTACATACATTTACTATATAATATTAAAGTTAAGTAAATAATATGTGTATAACTTATATTTATTTGTTCTTTAAATTATATATTGAATTTACACTATATATTAATAAAAATAATGAGCAAATTTATATTTCATTTTCTAAAAAACAAATAAATGCCGATCAAAAATCAAGTTAGATAATTAAAGGGGAAAATCTCTTGATGAGATGGAAAGATTTACATGTTTTGTTGTAGATATAAACATATTCTTTAAAATAAGATAATAAAATTTTGTATTGAAAAATATATTTATTATTTATTTAAGTTCATTTTTTAACAAATCTTTATATTAAGATAGAGAGTACTTAAATCCAACCTCATTTCTTAATAATATTAGATACTTATATTGAAAATAAAATGATATCAATTTAATCCAAAAAAATTAGACTTAGATCCAACATCATCCATATCACATATTAAAATTTTATAATAAAAATGAATACATATATATTCAATCAAAAATTACAACTCATAAATATAACATCATCATGTTAGTGTTGTGTATAGAAAATTATAAGATATTTAATTATATAAAATTTGACTATAATAAAAATTGACCTCATCAATTATTAAAATATTGCATCGTCAATCCTTAGTACAACTCTAAAAATGAAACTAGACGATGATTAAAGAATTCTTCAAAGCAATTAATTCACAAGGCATAATATATTTGTCGGTAAATGTTTCTCTATGTGTAGTTATTCATTTCTTAAATATATTTTTAATTAATACAACTTATTTTATTTATTTCTCACATACATAAGATTAAATAATTTTTAATTATTAGTTTTTTTCTAATGTTAATTAAATAGTTTTAATTATTTTCTTCTCTTTTCTTATAATTAAATAATTATTTTAATGATTTAATTAAAAACTAAGTCTTCTATGATTCAGTAAATTCTTTAATTCATTTGATTAAATACTTTTCTAAATATATCTTCTCTAAAAAATAAATAAAATATTTGTTTTCTTTATTTATTCTCCTTGTGCACTCAATTAAATAATTTTTAATTATTTAATGCTAATTATTCTTCCACTTCCACCTCCCAACTGACTTTCACTTTGAGCTCAACTGATTAATCATGCATTTACATCCCTCAAGCAATCAATTATCTAAAAAATAATATAAAATTAAAAATAATAATTAAATATATATTTTTTCATTTTTCATGCATTTAAGGGTCATAAATGCGTCAAATTAATTGCTTCTAGTTTTATTATGTGAGTATAATACACCTTAGACATAGTAATAATAATTATAATATTATTTAATGATAAATTATATATGTAATTCAGAGGATTATATATAGGGTTATGGTTAGGGATAGAAATAGGTATGGATTTAGAATCGGGGTTAAAGTTAGGGTGAGAATTAGGGTTAGGTTAAAACTATAGTATGGATTAGGGTTGGAATCAAAGTTAGGATTATAGTGAAAAATTACAGTTAGAAATAGAGCTAGGATTATGATGAGAAATAGGGATAGGATTTGAATTACAATCAAAGTTGGGGTTAGAACTATGGTAAGATAGGGGTAGGGTTACAAATAGGTTTTAGAGTTAGAAGAGAAATAGGCTTAGCATTAGGGGTAGTGTTAGGTTTAAATTAGTGTTAAAATAGGGGTATAATCAAAATTGCAAGAGTACTTATAATCGAAACTATAATCTTACTATAAATCTAATTATAATCATATCTTAACCTAAATTAGTTTGTAATTCACAACCCTAATGAAATGCTAACTATTTTCCTTGCCTCAATCTAATTGTGCCCCTAATCACTACCTCGAACATGGCTATAATTCTACTAGTAACACTAATTATAATATTAAGCTAATTCAATCCTAACCCTAACTTTGACCTTGACTCTAACTCTAAAATCACATATAACTCTAACCCTAACGCAAGCCCTAAACCTAATAGTAATTATAATCTTAACCCTAGTTATAACCCTAACCCCAATCCTAATTCTCACTTTATCTATAGCTCTTATTCTAACTCTATCTCTAACTCTATCCCTAGAATTAATTTTAATACTAATTATAAACCTAACTATAACCCTAATTCTAAAATTAAATATAATTCTAACATTAATTCCTACCCTAACTCTTATCCTAATGTTGACCTGAATTTTAAGTTTAACCCTAATTTTAATCCTTAGCTAATTCTAACCCTAACACTCATTGAAACTGTATTTTATTGTGTTTCACTTTGCCATGATTTTCTCAAGTGGTTTGCTATTGGGTGTGAGAGGATGATCTTATGTCACTCGCTTTGGAGAGACACAAAATGTCACGATTCTCCTCCACCGGTGTGCCTGTAATTGTTGTATATATGTATATGTTGTGCTCTCGATGATGCAGATTTGCAGGTACTAGACATCGACTCCACCTGATTTGCAGGTCTGAGCATGCCTATATAATCCCGATGGAAGTTGAGGGAGATAACATAAGGCCCGAAATCCATATCCTTAGGCTTACTCAGTCCTAGTGTTGTGTTTGTTGTTAAGTGTCACCCCTATTGGATTGCCACATAGGCAAAATATCCGACTCCTTGGTATGTTGTGGTTGTGTTCTTGTGGTTGTTCATGTGGTATTATCATGTTGTTGTGTCAGTAGTAATTTATTGTTAATGTATTTAAGTTTATTAATTTGAAGGTTAAATTATTTAATCCCTTAGTATTATTAAGTTAAATTTATATATAGGTATGTATTAACATATAAGTATATAAATGTGTTTGTACATATATATGTATTTATATGTAAATGTATTCTTGCATTGAAGGATCAATATGTTATAATTATCAATAAATTAGTGTGTAGTTGTCTTTTAACAAACAATTATCCTTAGTGCTTAAAAAAATTAATTAAATTATATATATATATATATATATATATATATATATATATATATATATATATATATATATATATATATATATATATATATATATATATTATTGTGTCAAAATTAAGTTGACATCTAATGAATTTTATAAAATAAATATTAGTTTATGAATAATTGGATTAATATTAAAATTCTATTGCTGAATAAATTAATTGGTTTTAATTATTAAAATAAACTAGTAAATCAAATCTTAGTTTTGTTATGTGTAATAAAATTAATATTAAAATTTCATGGTCCTATGTATTAATTTTCTTTAATATTGGAGAAAATTAATTATATAAAATAATATAATTTAGTTCATAAAAAGGAATTTTTGGGATGTTGGGAACAAGGAGATTTTTGCAGGGAAATTTCCTGCTTCTCCTTGGCAATGATTTTGGGGGAGAGAGGAGGATATCTTCTCGAAGAAATTTTGAGAGTTGGGCATGCAAATTCTGAAAAAGATGGGGAAGAGAAAATAAATAAAAAAATTGCTGGAAGAAAATTTGGGGATGGTTGTTTTTATTCTTGGCTGGACAAAAAGAGAGGGGTTTTGGATATTTGCCTCTACATGTTGGACGTAGTCAGACTGGATTCTGGAGCTCTCCTGCAAATTCCATTTCCAGGAAAGCGATTGCAGGTAAGGATTGTGAATCCCCGTGTGTGTGATATTCTATATTTGTGTTTTATTGTTTAATTGAAAGATTGTTTGTGAAATCTTGAATATAGTAATCTGCTGGAAAATATTAATTTTATGGTTGTTTTGTTTATTCCTGGGATGAGTTTATTTTAAAAAATATATAATAAAAGAGGGCTTGGGTGTAATTTTATATTCAGAATGTTTTATTTTCGGAAATAAGATTTGGGGCTATAAAGATTCTAATTTTTTGAGTCTGGTAATATTATTTTGATTAAACTTTTTGTCTTTTCTGGATTGTGTTTTTATAGAATTCATTTTCATTAAAATCTATTGTTGAATTTTTTTTTATTAAACAAAAATGTTATTGAAATTGTTTAGATGAGTATTTTACTTTTTTTTTAAAATGATGATATGTTTTGTTTGTTCTTACTTTTAATAATAATAAAAATTATTTAAAATATATATATATATATATATATATATATATATATATATATATATATGCAGACACCTAAAATTGTCATGTCTAATTAAATAAATATTTTTATTTATTTAATTATTTTAGCCTAATTCTTCTATTAATTAAATAAATCTTTATTTATTTAATTAATTCATTTATCCTCTTCTAGCCTTATTTCTTATTTAAATAAATACATTTATTTATTTAAATTATCCTTTTCCTAAATTAAATAAATATCTTATTTATTTAATTATCCCACTTCCTCTATTAATTAAATAAATCTTTATTTATTTAATTAATTCATTAACCTTTTCTACCCATGACACATGTCATTCATCTCTTAATTCATACACTACCTACCCCCTTTCATTATTTTATTATTTCTTTTACCTACCCTCTAATCATAGCTGACCTCTTTTACAGCCGACCTCTTTTACACCTCTCAATCTTATCCCTCCATTTCTTATGGTGTCTTCTATATAAGGAGATGCTTCCTTCATTATCAAACCCTGACTATGCATTCTGGCTAATCAATTATGCACTTGACTACACTACGCTTTTCATATGTGATCCTACTTGCAACCACATTTCTGTTCTTTGTTGAGCTCTTGTGCACATAAAATCTGAGAGCAAATATATCAAGCAAGATCAATGGAGATAGGAAGAATGGAGATCCAAACCCTATTGGACATGTGATGTTATAATCTTTGTGATTTCATTTGATTTGCATTGTCTTAGGTAATCTTCATATGTTATGGTGGATCTTTGTTGTTGTTAGGCTAGGGTTTTGTGGTTGAATTCATTTAGCCTTTCAATATTATTGTTATCCATTTTCACCATAAACAATATATATTTTGTTTTGTTTTGGCTCTGTGGAAGAGCTGAACCCACATTGTGGGTGACTCTACCCATAGAGAGGGAGCCGAACCCATAGTTGTGGGTGCTCAACCATCCCACAACCCTGGGCAGGGGGTGGGGAGGTAAAACCCTCCCCATGATGTGGGGTGGAGCGCCCCCATAGTCTTTGCAAAGTGTAAGTTGTGGGGACAGTGCTGTGAGGGGGTCATTGATTTAAGAAATTTTGGTGTAAATTACCTTATGAATAGATATTTTATTTTGGCAAGTTAATGTATTTAATTTTATGATTCCTTTAAAATGGATTTTTTGCATAAATAAATATTTAAGCTTTGTTTGGTTATATGGTAAAATTAGAGGTGTTATTTGCTTGTCTTGCTTTCGGTTTTGGGGAAAGTAACTGTTTTGTCTAAGTCAAGGGAGGCGTGTGTTTAAAGTCTATGTTGTGTATTTTGGCTTTCCTATGTGGGGTCATGGTAATGCTACTTTGTTATTATTGTACTCTTATGTGGTCATATGTAGAGAGTTGACCAGAGATTAATCGTGCTTCCTCTATTCAAATTATCCCTTGTAGTAATTTTTATTGATGTGCTTAATTCCTGTTTATGTGAATTTTGAGTGTGTTGAGCTTATGTTTGGATGGAACCTTGAGTAGGTTAAGTGTGTCATAAGGGGGAGTGGCTTCCAAGTCGGGGTCGAGGCCCAAAGTGGCTGCCAAGATAACCTGTTAGGAGTTACTTTAATAAGTGATAACCTAATTATGCATCTAGGTGGGTTGGGCAGTTATACACACTAATCAAGATAATGATTGCCCTACGGATGGCTTGAGTGCTTGTTTAGGCTCAAGATGAGGTGGGAAGGCCTGGAATGGCGTGATCAACTACCTTGTCCTCATGAAAGGTATGTTGGTTCTGCATGAGTTTGAATGGGGGTCGGGGGTTGGGAGAGGCTACTAGGATAACCTAGGATGGGGGTCGGGGCCTATGGAGACCTGCTAGGATAACCCATATCAAGCTATTTGATGACACTCCTCCCTTGTGTACACCATTGGTATGGTTCTATGTTGACATTTTATCTTTGTGGATTTGATTGTCCTTACCCGGTGGAGCTTTGTTAGACCATGTGTTATGTGTTTTGCTGGTGTGCTTGAGGGCCTTGTGTTATCTCTTAGCATGAGGGGTTGACCTTTGAGTTCAACATGGTTGGGTGGTAGTTGCCTTCTTCCATTGGGGGTTTGTTTATGACCTAGCGTGGATTGGATTCATTCTTGTTCCTAAATGCTACTCATGGATAGAGACAACTCGGTTTCTCAGATGGAGTCCTTATGTATTTTGGACTTGTTACTTATGTGTACTCTTTTGTAATTGTTTGTAAATTCATACCTCCATGGCAATATTGTAAATGATGTACCTATAAGATGTATATAATTTATCTACGATGTTACCTTGATGTAAACTATAGATTATTCATGATGTATATTTGATGTGTATGTAATAAGAATTAGATAGTAGGATATATGTTAGAAATTGGGAATATTGACTTTAAACTTAAATTTGAATATGTTTGTTAATCATTACTCTTTAAGTTATGTTAATTGTTGCAATGAAGTTTCCATAAATGTAATGTTAGCAATTGGTTAAGAAATGGAATGCAAAGGAATAATTTATAATAGATTTAAATGAAGCATTTTAATCATTCATTATAAATATGCTCTTTGGTGTAGAAATGTTAATCTTGTTAGTTTCAATTTTCTCAAACTATTGTTAGGTTAGTTTTGTATCAATGTTAGGAAACCTTAGGGGAGAAATTTAGTTATCTTCCACATGTGCAAACTTGAAACAATAGTCTTAAACATTATTAAACAGTTCAAAAAAATTATTTCACCTTTATTTGGTTAAGTTAGTCTTTTTCCTCTAGGGTTTCTTGGAGGGCGTTACATGTTGGCCCTTTATACAAATAGCTCATAGGAAATAAAATGAAAGGTAGAAAAATAAGGGTGTTGACCCTTAACAAACCTAGGTTTGATAGTCTTTTAACATAAAATAAAAAATCCACTACTAAAAGCCTGCCAAACCATCAACAAAACAAAACCCTGACTCAAGAGTGGGGAGAGACACCCAAAACTTGACCCAGAGGAATTTGGGGAGGGAGAGGACTTACCCTTCCGCCTGCAACAAACACCCATCCAAGAAATACCATTATTAATAACATTAGGTGAAGGGTTAAGCAAGGAAATCCCCACAAACTTTATGTTTGCAACTAGAGAAAATGGTTGCTGTAGAACTGAAATGGGAGTAGATTCACCAAAAGCAGATTGTTGTTGTAGAATAAGAGCAACAAGTGAAGGAGCCTCGAGGCCAAAGGAGGCCACATTAGTAGCAACAAGAGGACCAACAAGGGCCTCAAAAATAGTAAGAGACACAACCTCATCCCAAGAGGAGTCATCGGAATCATCATAATAAGAGGCCTTAACAGTCAAGTGATCAACAATAGTATCTTTCTACCAAGTAGCAACACCTTTGTGGCATGCGAGATAATAATCAAAATCTAAGTGACCCATTGAGAAGCATCTCTGACAGTGAAAGGGGAGGCCCTCATAATCTAACGATTGAGTCCATAGCCTATCCCCAACCATTAGAACCACAACCCTAAGGAGGGGCATAGAGATGTCAATGTCAATTAAAATATGGGAAAATATAGAATGATCCATGGTAGCTATGAAATCATCAACCTTGAAGAAATGAATAATAGAGTTACCAATGGCCTCATAACAAGAATTCTCCCAGAAATGAAGGGGGAGGTTAGGAAGGCGAACTCATACCATATGCACATTGAGTGGTTCACTACGAGGGTTAAAGGAAGATGTCTAGGGTTTGACAAAGAGAGCTAACTCCCCAAGCCCACAACTTGCTCGACACTAAGTCACGATCATGAGAAGAAGCAAAGAAAGCAATGAAAAAGCCTTTAGCACAAGGGTACAACTCAATGTTACTAGCTACCAAAGGCTTCCAAGAATCACTCACCCAACGATGCAGATTAGGGAAAGAAGGCCAAAATCTAGCAAATCTACACACTAACCCACAACATTCATAAAATCTAACATTTTCTACCACATCTTGGCCACAAATCATCATAGGGGAATTTTTGTCACAAGGAAGAGGTCAATATTTTCCTTTCGGAGGATGAACAACAAATCTAGCCACATGGGGAAAACTTTGCCCTCCAATAATAGAAGAAGGTCTAAGATGGACCTTAGCACCTGCATTAACAAAACCACCATCAACAACAATGTCACTAGGAGCAACCACAACACCAGCACCCACAAGTGGAGGGGTATGCAAAGGTTGTTTATCCCCATTACCCACAACAGGCACAGGAGGGAATACAACACACCGATGGGGAAATGACACCAAACCCATTGCACACAACAACAAAGGGATTGGACTGAGTAGGAAATGACCAAGGAGAGCCATTGAATGTAGAACCATCTCCATTAAATACGACAAAAGACTCTTGAGGGGGAGGCAGAGGAGAGTAGTTGAATGTAGACCCAGGCTGGGTGGGAAGAGCAGGAGCAATATTCAAACAATGTTAACTGAGGCCGTGATTAGGGATTTCTCATGCATCACGACCTTCTGACAATTTGAGGGTGTATCTTATTTTGGTCACTTTCAATTTGAAAGGTGTTGATAATATTTTGGCTAGAGAAAGGTACAGTAGCAAGAAGAATCATGTAGTAGATCTAGGTGTTACATAATTCTGTATTGAAATTATCTAGCTTTATCTCAAATTTGTAATGACACTAGTAACCTTTATAGATCATTTGATTGATGTAAAAATAAACCTTCATTGTGTCTCCATGTGTATGTGTCCATTTCTAGATGTGTATAGTTTAGCTAGCTAGCTAGATGACTATAAAATCCTTGTAAAGATTTTGTAATGCATACTTTTAATGCAATAGAAGAAATGCATGGAAACATTCATGGGAACCACTTAAACTTTTAAAATTATCAATTATTTTTTAATGTATGTGTAGAGGCCAACTTTCTTTTTTGCATTCTAAAAGGCAAATATTTTGTTGTGCCTTGATCAAGAAATTGCCTTTGTTTTTGTTATTGGATGTTTGATTAAATTTAGAGACTTATAAAGGCACCATTTTTTTACTAGTGTTTTCTTCCCATCATCCTCAACACACTCAACATATATTAGTCTTGATATCAAAATTTTATAAGTTTTATTGTGTTCCACCAGCTATGTTTGAATGTCCATAACATCTAAAAGGGTTCATAATAAAACATGTATTCATTCATTGTTATAGGGTAAATCATCTAGTTTGAGAAGGTGTTTAATCCTAAGTCTCTCAAACTAGCATAAAAGCATGAAGTATCGATCAAAACTAGGTGCTCTATGCAAAGTGTATGGCTAATGTTATCTAGTGAATGTTGTGCTCCTTTGTTAAAATATATTATAATACCCTAGGGAATCCCCCCCTTAGTCATATAGAGATGAAAATGAAAGAAGTCCTACCCACCTCAATAATTGGTCCTTAGCTACCAAACCTGAATATAGGTTTGTGCCAATCTTCCTAAGTTTGACATCTAGGGCACTTGGGTGAGTATCAAACTTTAAATACTTGGGGTTCACAATTCATTTTGTAATGTCCCCGATTTTCAGGTTCTCTAGCAAAGCTTTAGTAGGTGACATTTTGGCTTTACGACAACTTATTCAGATAAGTAATCTGATGTTTTCAATGAGCTCAGTTGGTTTAGTGGAGTTATACGCCACTTTTTGAAATGATTTGTGGTCTTTGGATTAGCATCCAAGAATCTTGGAGAAGCCGTCTATTTTTAGTAAGTTGCCCGATTAGCCTCGTTTCTTATTATTCGTCATCAGGATCAGTCTGATGCGGTCAGAACTAGATTCTGATGTGTTCTGATAGTTTCCGCAAATTTGGTGCTTTAATGATTTATTTTAATTATTTTACTAAGGTTGCTTAAATTTAATTAAAATATTTAATTCCAACCTTAGTGTTATGTTGGCAATTGACACTGATTAGATTCATTTTGTTGTCATTGATGGCAACAAGATCAAATGGAAGTCATATACCGACATTAGGAGGCATTTACTGATAGACACCGATATTGGAGTATCCAGGGTTACACAGGAACCGACACCGGCACCAAGGAAGCCGACATCAAGGAATATTTATTTAGAAAATCATTTTGTTGTCAAGATTAACATTGAATATCTTTTGTAATGTATTGTAAGCTGACATAAGGAATATTATTTTTAATGGGTATATAGGTCAGTGTGTTAGGTCATTATGACATATCATGATTTTATGTGAGGATAGAACTTGTGGATGTGGATTGTGAATGCGAAGATCATTTACATGCGAATATTGTATCATGCAATGATCTGTAAATGTTTTGTAAGACATTCTTGGAGGGAAGGTGATACCGGTAGTAGTGTTCAGGGTTTATGAACTGGTACATAGTAGAGCTAGAACCAGAACTCTATTTGGCATAGCAGATGCATTGTGTGAGTTCATTTTCATTGTTTTACTTCAGTAGAAGCTTGTAGTCAGTGAGACTCTTTAGTGATGAGCAGTGTGTCTTCCTGTATGTGCAAGCCCCCATTATATGTAATATCTATCATATGGCCAGTGAACTGATATTGTGGGTCACAAATCCCACCATGGTTTTTCCTCTTTGAGGTTTTCCACGTATAAATTCTATGTGTTATGGTGTTCATTCATGTGGATGGTTTATTTGCTTCAAGTTATATGTTTATTTGTTTACGAGTTTATATGTGTATGGTATAAAAGGATAAAATCTTATCTTACCGACAGAACACTGATTCACCCCCCTCTCAGTGTTCTTGGATCCCAACATGTTATAGCTCGTTGGAACCGAGGTGAAAAGTTTTAAATATTGGGCGCATAAAATAATAACATTAAGTGTCAAAATATTATGATATTATTGAAAGGGTCATTTTCAAAGAAAAAAGGGAGTTTAAATTAATAAAGTGAATATTGAATTAAAGTACATTTATTTATAAAGTCACTTTATTTTTAAAAGGTACATTTTATTCACTTAAGTGAGAAGTGATATTTTAAAAGGAAGTTATTTTTCCAACATTCATAGGAGGGATGAGCAACTTCTAAGATAAAGCTATAAAATGAAGTTGAGAGCTCTCTTACCAGACAAGCTTGGTTGATTGATGTAGTGTTACTGTATTGGTTTCTAGTGAAACTGGTTAATTCTTTGGTTTGTGAGCATGAAATCCCTCATAAGAAACATTTCATTGTTGGATGATACAATTAGGAGGATTTGATGGTGTTCTCATGCAGGAAGCACACTTGAGCCCATTTTGAAGGTATTCTTCAGTTGTCTTAAGCATTTCTAGATTTCATTGTGTTACACTTTGTTAAGTAGGGTAGTGTTAAGAAGGTTAGAGGATTTTACCTCTTGTAACGAGACTGTTGTTAGCTATTGAGAGGTTTTTAATGCTGGTCGTACACCCTGGTTGCGTCATACCAACAAGTTGAGAGCGTCATCAATCATTCTCTGATCCCATTTCTCAACTTTTGGTGTCTACCATCTAAGTTGTTGGTTGAACCTAATCATACTCAACTATATGCTAGTTTGGACTTTTGTACATTGTCTAGGTTTGTTTCTGGAAGTTTCGTACAATCTCTTAAACCAGTCAAGGGGTCGTACATTGTTGGAGATTTCTTACTGGGGTTCGTACTAAAGTGGCATTTTCATTTAGGGCAAAGATACCATTCTACATGGAGAGAACAACCTCCAAACTATTGTTGATCAATTTTGGGTTGAGCATTATGTTGTAGCTGGTCAATACTAGGTTGAACACATCATAAAGTCTAATCATCATTCATTGTTGTTGGGCGTAATACCTAGAGTGTTGGGAGCTTGCATTACAGGTCGAATACTTATTTCCTAGTTACCAAGCTGGGATTAGTTGCTACTGTGTGGTCACTAATTAGATAGTTGGGTTATTGTGGACAACGTCTAGGCTATAGTAGCCATATCTCCAGACCGACCTCTCCAAAAAAATTCGGTTCTAAAGTATTTGCATGGAATGTAATGCTATCTTATTAATGCAATATGCATTTATGAATGGTTTCAACTAGTATGTGGTAATCACAAGTTTGTATTGTCTTAACCTTGCAATTGGGTGTGCTATTTGTCCTTTCAATTTGCTATACTCAAATTGATAAGAATATTAATAGAGTGGTGTATCACTTCAATACTCTTTCCATCATTCAAAGCATTTAAGGTATGAAGGTTAGCATTGCAAGCAAAGTGTTTGATGGAATGCCATAACTATTTGCTAAAGATAAAAACTGGAAAAAGAATTGTATGTTTGCCAACTTTTGGTAAAAATTATTGTGAGCTTAAAGTCGTAAAAAAAAAAATTCAAATTGAGGGGGTATGTTACAGTGGTATGAGAGCTAAAATTTATGCCATCCTGTGAGTTTGGTTGTTGAAAACATGGCATCAAATGAAAGACAATGGTTAGTGAAAGTACTACATGAAGTAGGTAGCAAGCTCAGTACACCTCCACCTCGGGATGTTGCTTACATCAACTTGAATGGATTAGTTTGATGTTTGGGCTTAGTGAAGAAATCACCATCAGATTCATTGTAGCTAGCTCTTGTACCAATAGTGACTTTTGTAAGTTAACATAAGTGATTGAGGTATTTCGATGATGATATAAGAATTATGGTTACTTCTTGCTTGAGTTAGATCATGAGGATTTTGACACCCCAAGTCCATTATGATGATGATTCAATGAAGGAGGTTTTGTATTTGATGGTAGATAGTCTTCAAGATCCCGATGACATCAACAATATTCACTATTCACAAAGGGTTGCAATACTAACAAATTTTGCAAAAATCAAATTGAGTAACCTCTTGATAGATTTGGGATTGCATGACCTTATCTATGATATGTTTCATCATTTCTTGGTCACAATTAGGAGCAAACATGATAAGGGGTTTATCATAGCTATGAAGACTATTATGGCCGGGTATATAAAAGAATGTGATGTTTTATCCCAACCTATCTTATCTATGATATTGGTTGTTTGCAAACATGAATGTGCTACCTCTATAGTTGTGTATGGGTTGTTCAATAGTGTGTTCATACAATGTGAAGGAAAATTGAAGTTTCTCTTGAATAAGGAAGAGTTGAAAATGAAACACCTAGCTTCAAGGGCAACCAATGAGGCCAAACAAAGTGAACAACCAACTTCCTCTACTATTTCCATGCTTTCTTTATAGGTGGGTAGCAAAGAAATACAAGTTCAAAAAGTTGTTCAGAGTGTTGGTAGTGATGCTCCTTATGTGGAATAGTAGAATGAGGGACCACTTGTTATCTTGGGTCATGCACCTACCCCTCTTGTTCAACATGAGCAGTTGATTAGAGAAGCAAAATTTTTGAGTGTTTTGGCAGACAACGTAGAGGATGAGCATAATGTTGAGGCAACTTAGTGGGAAGACACAACTAGGGATGATGACCAAGAATCATCCTCAACGAAAGTTTGGACATGTGGGAAAGAAATGGGAAAAGCAGTTGATTCCAGGTGTACAAAAGTTTTAGTTGGTGACATGGAAATCAACATTGATGGAGTAAATTCCAATAGTGAATCAGTATCTTTCTCTCATGATGAATGCATAAATTCTTCTTGTGAAAAATCTAAAGTTGATAATGGCAATGCCCTTATAGATGAAACAAAATAAAAAAATTCATTATATAACATTTCTAATACCCTTGATGACTGTGAACGAAGTACTTGGGCATGTTCAGATTTGAAGGACCAATTTTGGGTTTTAGAAGACAACGTTGTGCAAGTGTTGACAAGGATTGATAACACCCATAGGCAGATTGAAGAGCTTATTTGGAAAGCCCAAATTGATGAAAGACACAATGGAGTTGCAAGTGGGATCACTAGTTCTCAACTACGTATAATCAAAGAAGCATTGGAAGGTATGAAATCAGATTACTTGCAATTGTTCAAGGATAGAGAGCTTGCAATTAAGTGGGCTGAAGACAAGGAAAAAGAAGCTGATGACTTATTCTTGTAATTAAGTATGACACACTATTCTTTATACAAAGTATAAAATTATATTTCTATTGTATCCACACCCATGGGTAAAGAAAATGATGCAAAGATTATGGAGATTAAGAAATTAGTTGTAGGGATTGAGGAACTTCATAGATGTGAAACATTGTATAATGATTCTAGTATCCCGCATATTAGAGAGATTCAGTGTGTTGATTGTGTTGGAAACCCACACCCTGGATATGAAATTTTGAATTTTGAGGATCAATTTTACATGAAATGGTAGCTTGCAGCCATGGGACAACAGATATAACAAGTAATGAGGGCATATTTCAGCGTGGTACATCTTATGAATCAACAAATGATGATGAGCATTCAATGTTGGGTGAAGGAATGCATGAAACCAATGATGACACCATTGAAAGGAATAAAGGATATGTGAATTTTATAATTATTAACAAAAACCTATTGTCTACATGTATGAATTTGATAAACCCAAGGAGATAGACAAGTCTCAAGTAGGTGATTCTATTTAGGAGCTTCTTGTTGGAACTGATGATATCATAGACAAGAATGTAATAGTGGTGAATGTATTTGATTGCATGGGTTTGTGTGCATTGGATTATCACTGCAACACTTGGAGGATGAGTATTGATAAGGGACCACCATATTATGTCAGCTATAACAATTCCAGGATAGTGACAAATCAGACTTTAAAATTTGACACTCTTGACATCTATTTTAGCAATGACTATGATGATGTAAGTGTGAGTGTGTTTAGTGATACTCACAAGAAATGTGATTTAGGTACAACTACTAGGGGTGAGATGATGATTCATAATTGGAAGGGTGGACATAAATTTAAAGTTGTTACCATTGCCCACTTTCTGATCAACTTGCATGGGATAATGAATGATAGCATGCAAAGGGATTGGCCAATACCTCTAGGCCACCAGTGGAGAAATTTACAGTTGGTGATCATTAGTGGATGCAATGTGGTTATCAGAGGAGAACCTTGGGTCACTCTCACATTCATATTTCCTATGATCTCAGGGGTTGTGGGAGGCTTTTCAGAGTTTGAGTAGTTATGACTAGCTCCCAACAATGTGAGTGAGGGACACTGCAATCAATTTGAGCTATTGATGGACATATCTGCAGATTTTGTTGGGATGATTGCAGCCAATTGGATGAATTGGTGTGCTCGTTACGAGCATTTGAAAACTTGAAGATTAGATGATGGTGAGGGAATCATGGTCTATAATCGAAATGGTATTGCCATGATGTATGATTATGAGGTTGACTCTATGATTACCGAATTTTGGTCAAGTACTGATCAGAATCACTTCTAGGACATTCTATTGAGAGATGTTGAGAGTTATCCTTTAGGGTTGAGCATATTTCATTTCCTATTGCCCAGGATCAAGTTAGGCAATGGGGTTTTAGATATGGATCTCAGTGAGGCACCTTGGCAGGAAATATTGCATGGAGTAGATTTCCGATCACTCAATATTTTTAGTATTGGTTTTGATGATGATTAGTTGATGCGAAACCAAGAGATTACAATGTAGTTTGAGGATGAAGGTTTGTCAGTTTTGATCAGAGGAGAACAATGCCAACATAGTGGTTCCATTCCGAGTTTGATTTGGAAACCTGAGACTGCTTTGATTAGAAGCTTTGTAGTTGATAGGAGTGTGAGAGCCTATGTGGACATTCTAGAGTTTATTCCTATTGTTTTTCAATTTAATTATTTGGGAGAGTAGTTTATTCAGGAGATGAATGAGTTAACACAATATGTTATTTTCTCTTCTTGCTGGAGGTCTCTGATTGGGGCACCTTGCAGGGCAATGCTTTCAATAGATGGTGTTGCATATTTCTTAGACTGATTTGGGACAACAAGATTATTCTTGGTTTACGTTAGATGTCAAAAGATTGTGGAGTTCTATTGGCGTTGCTTAAAGACAACATGTCCCTAATTTTCAGGTTCTCTAGCAAAGCTTTAGTAGCTGACATTTTGGGTTTGCATCAGCTCGTTCAAATAAATAATCTAATGCTTCCGATGAGATCAATTGGTTTAGTGGAGCTATACACCACTTTTTGAAGTGATTTTTGGCCTTTGGATTGGTCCCTCCCTCCTTCTCTCTCCACCTCTACCTCTCTACCACCCCTCCTTCACTTTTTACTTTGATCTCCCTTCTATCCCCTCTCTACCTCTTTATCTCACTCTCTCCCCCAAAATCTAGACCTATCTCTCTCTATCTCTCTCACATCCATAACTCTCTACTCTTTGTCTCCTCTCTCTCTACACATCTCCCTTCACTCTCTACCTACCACCTTATCTTTCTCTTCATATATCTCTCTTTCACCCTCTCTCTTTCTCTCTCCCACCCTCTCTCTCTATCTACCTCTCCACCCCTCCCACTCTCCCCCTCTCTACCTATCCATCTCTCTATACTTATTTATATCTCCTATCTCCCTCTCTTTTTATCCATCTATGGCCCCAATCACTTCTTTTATCTCCCTTCTCACTCACTCTACCTCCTCTTCCTCCCGCCCTCTCTATTTTTATAAAGGGAGTGTGAGTGAGGAGATAGATGGATAGAGAGAGGGAGAGATGAGATATAAAAAAGTAGAAACAAATGGATATATAAGAGTGAGAGAGAGAAGAAAGGAGGGATCGAGATGTAGAGAGAGAGAGAGAGAGAGAGAGAGAGAGAGAGAGAGAGAGAGAGAGAGAGAGAGAGAGAGAGAGAGAGAGAGAGAGAGAGAGATGAAAAAGATGGAAATAAGTGGAGAGAAGAGGGTGGGAAAGAGAGAGAGAGGGGTGGAAGATAGGTAGGGAGAGAGAGAGATAGATAGGTATGTGTAGAGAGAGAGAGAGAGAGAGAGAGAGAGAGAGAGAGAGAGAGAGAGAGAGAGAGAGAGAGAGAGAGAGAGAGAGAGAGAGAGAGAGAGAGAGAGAGAGAGAGAGAGAGAGAGAGAGAGAGAGAGAGAGAGAGAGATGAAAAAGATGGAAATAAGTGGAGAGAAGAGGGTGGGAAAGAGAGAGAGAGGGGTGGAAGATATATGTATGTAGAGAAATATAGGTAGGTAGGGAGAGAGAGAGATAGATAGGTATGTGTAGAGAAATAGAGGTAGGGAGGGAGTAAGGGGAGGTGTATAGAGAGATAGAGAGGAGATAAAGAGTAAAGAGTTATGAATGTGTGAGAGAGGTATGGAGATAGGTATAGAGCACTAGGAAGATAAAGAGAGTGATATATAGAGAGAGAGGAATAAAATATTGATAAGAGCATGTTGATTACTAAAATTTGACTGTATAAAAATTTATATGATCTTATAAAATCTAGAATCTACATTATAACTCTTAGAGATCTGAAACCAGTCTCAAACTTCCTATCAATATATACATAAATGTAACTTAAAGTAAGTCATTTACAATATATAAAAATTGAAAACAAATTATTTTTCATGTATATAAAACCATTTTTAATTAAAAAAAACAATATAAAAAGAAACGGGATCCAGTTTTGTTTTTTAAACGGGATATTATTTTTTACTAAACGAGATCCAATTTCTAGAACGAGATCCCATTTCAAAAATAATTGAATTTCAATGCTTATTTTTCCTTGGATATCGCTTTGGAAAAAGGCTTGGGGAGCCAACCCTTAGCCTTGGATCTGGTTTGACCTGCAACTTGAAGGCCATTTTAGTGTCCATACAAAATATTGATTTTGGACATATATCTGAAGACCTTTTTGCAAAAATTTCTAAAGAAATAAAAACCTATTATAGAAGAGACTATCTAGATTGCATATATATTTATATATTTTAATTGAATATTTTTTTATTTTTACAATAATTTCTAATGAAAACGGTCCATAAACTTGAAATAACAAGGTTTCTTATTTTTTTTAAACTTTCGTTTTTAATTTTTTTGAGACACAAATTATATGGCATCAAACTAGAGACAATTATATACATTTTTAAAAATAAAATAAAAAAATGACAAGTTTAGGTCAAGTTATGCTTGGCGTACGCCAGGGTTTTTCAAAACAACAATTATGCCCAATAAAAAATTAATGTTCAAATAAAAAAATATTTAGAAAAAAAATTACAAAAAAATATCATCATGAAAGGTGAGTGTGTTGCAAATCGCTTCCCAAAAGGATTTGGAAAAATAATTTCATTTAGGTCAAATTATGTTTGTCTTACACGGGCATGGTATGGTCCTGAAAAAGTGACTTCTAAACTATAGGTTTTAGAAATACCTATTGAAACTTAATTTACGTCATTTGGGTATTAAAATAAATTACATATTTGAAAACTAGACTTCAAGAACTATATTTTCTATTACTGACATTTTGCAAGATTCATTCTTTAAGTGATTCAAATTTTTAGGTCAATTGGAATGAAATTTGAAAAACAAGGAAAACACTTTCCATTTTTTGGACAAAAAAAGGACTCAACTTCTTTCATGCACCAAAATATAGACATAAATTTGCCTCCACACCATGTATCAAAAATTAAAAGGGATCTTGCATAACAATTCTTCTACTTCATTTTAGGGAACTAAACAAGAGGTCAAAATCCTATTCATTTCAACTACCCAATTAGATAATGATTGTAGGAAATGGGAATTAGATCAAGACATGGATATTATTAACCACCTTAATGAAACATAGTGTGAGATAAAAACACAAATAAAATTAAAACAAGTGATAAAAAAAATAAAATTAAAACAAGTCTAGCTTTCTTTACAAATAAATCAAAATCAAAATGTTGCTCATAACAAAATGCAAATAAGAATATTGCATAGGCTGTTCTAAATCGACAAGTACTAAATGTGCAACAAAATCAACAAAAATCCTAGTAGAAATACATAAGATAAAATATGGCACTTAATTCCAAAAGACAAGCTTAAATATTTTCCCCAACAAGACAACCATTTGGGTTGGAAAGATAAAAATACTTAGAATTTTATGATATTTTAGGTTATCTTAATGCCATCTCAAATGAGATTAGGGGAAATGTGCCAAAATTTCAAGGTAAAAATGGTGTCACTGGTCAGGACCACTTGAGACATTTCATTGATGTTATAGATGAGTATGAAATCAAGAATTGAGATGTCACAATGAAAGTATTTGTGTAGTTAGTAGAAGAGAAAACTAGAGTATGGTATAAAGCTTCTTGAAAGGTCAAGTAGACTCACAGAATGAGTTTATGAGGGTTTTCAAATTGTAGTATAATAAAATAGTGAATCCAATTTTTTCAATCCATGATCTCACTTCTATCAAGAAAGGGATTAACGAAATGGTTACTAATTTCAATAACAAGTTCTTAATGACAATGAGAAAAGTACCTCCCTATGTGAGGAAAAAATAACTAACCTATGTGCCTTGCTCTTTATTATGGAGGATTTGATTCAAAATCGGGCTACCTTTTGAGGGACAAGAACCCTCAAACTCTGAGAGAAGCTTATGCTATGGAAATCAACATAGAGAGCAACTTGAGGGCATCTAGTAAAGACACTAAAAGAGATGACGCGAAACTTCATAAACCAAGTACAACAACTTCAAGAAAGCCCTTTAGAGTCGAATATAATTTAGAAAAATTCATGGGAGCCATGAAGGATCTATTATACAAAGTTTCAAAGAATGAAAAAGGTATGATTTCAAATTTTGTTGCTACACACTTTAATGAGGGTCAAAGATAGCATAAAAAGCCCTATAATTATGATTGGTTTTTAAAACTAGGGTCAAATAACAAACCTATCAACGAATCCATCAAGAGAGAATATAGGTTGCAAAGATAAGTACAATTGAAAAGAATTGTAACCCTATCAAGTGTCTTTATCACACTTTTATATTTATGTCAAGTATTAAATGATGTATTCCATGTTGTGGAATCCTTTGGCTAGTCTAAATTTGTGCCATAAACTCCAAATTTGACGTGCATGCAAAACCATGCCTCTCTCTTCAACATTTTATTATATTGGGATAATATCTTGTTTAGTTCATGCCTCCTCAACTAGATATTGAATTCGTCACTCAAGATTTAATGTGTATCAAGAAACTCCCCAACAATCCAATGTCAAACTTGAGATTTTTCAACTAGGTCACTTGAGGCATAGTGATTAATGATACCTAAAGATAATTTTTCAATGTTGAAAAGGATGCACATGGCTTGGTTAGATGGGTTACATCCATGATCAAAAAATGTGTATATCGGATGAGAGAAATAAAAGTGGTATGAATACGAAACTGCAAATTGACACTTAAATCTTACAAAGAAAGTACACTATCTGTCAATAGTGTTCTAGAATACTATTATTTGCCAACCTCCCTAGAAGTTTTTCTTGAGTGTGAATGACCTCTTGAACTAGCCACATTACGTATATTTCCTTGATCTTCTTAAGGGATTAGTTGTTATAGTAAAGTTTGAAATTGATGCTTTGCTTATAGACCATCAATACCATTATGGTTGGGGTATCTGGAAGAAGCATTATTGGCAATCTTTTATTCACCAACCATACTCCATTCTTCCTCACTTTCTATCGGAGTTGATTATGTTGTTTGCTTTGAGGTTGGTTTTACTTTAGACACAACCACTACACAGTTTCTAATCTTTTGATTAGAAGATTGATAATAAAAACGAGAATTGAGAAGATTAACATACAAAGCACAGAAGATATGATATACACCACCGATCTAAATGTCAATAGGCAGCTTAAGATCTTATAGTCCATATTACACCTAAATCTAATAATATATTAAACATATGAATACATAAACTAAGATATGATAATTATTAATTAATAAATTTGAACAGTTGATAAACATTTCAATCCACCCTTATAAATTGTTTGTTGGGCTTTTGTGAGGCTCTAACAATACCCACGACGTAGTTAGATGAGAGAACAACATATTCTTTGTTGATTGAAAAAGCTTTGAAATGTAAAATCCATCTTTTTCTATGAGAGGAGAGCCTGGTAAAGCATTAATATATTTTTTATACTCTGCAAGGATTGTTCTTTAAATATTTGAATATGATCTGTTGTAGGGCATGAGTGTGAAAGCTTGTAATAAATTGAATACGAACGACCAGAAAGATAGTGAATTAAATATATACAAAAATAGCCACATTAGCGTTGAAATTTAGCAAGGAATCCATTGCACAACTGAAAAGAAAGGTGAACTGCAAGCATAAATATGCACATCACAAGGCGTTTAAATGTGAGAATCAAACTAGGTTCCTGACAGAAACTTGACGTTTTCAGTATTGGCAAATAAAATTTTCTAATTCTATAGTTTTATCAATTTATTATAATTTAGAGCTTGCTCCAGTAGCAAAGTGGAGCAAAATTATATTATAAAGATGAAGATGGTGAGATGACAAACATAGTACTCCTGCTACATAATACAAAAGATGGTTTTGAGTAAGCTCCAAACAAAATGAAGGCCAATATATATGATATATGACAAGAGGAAGCCCATGCTACACATGTTGTGACTACTTAATTTTGTCACCATTCTAAAGTGGGGTAAATATTAAGGAGTCCTAGCATGATTGATCATAGTCATAAGGAGTCATGGACATGGACATGTGTGTGTCTTTATTCATAATTTTGAAAGATAGAATAATTAAGTGTGTTCATGTTTACACGACGAATCATAGTTAAGTCATAACTAAATTATTATTTGATGTAGATTATTTTCTATGTTATTATTTATAAGGAGTTATGAATAGTTGTGTGTTTATTCGTAGTTTTGAAAGATAGAACAATTGAGCGTGTCCATGTTCATGTGAAGAATCATAGTGAGTCATTCCTACTATTGTTTGATGTAAATTGTTCTTTGTGTCACTATTTATATCTTTGAAGGAGGAGGATGGATAAACATGTCCATATCCTTGGTCGAGAGTTTAGTGAGGTCAGATCTCACTAATGAAGCCTAGGGTAGCCGTTCCCACTACCAATTCTAGGTAGTTTGAATTGAGTATGTTCCTTTTATATATATTCTTTAAAAATTTCAAGATATTAAGTAATAAGGGGGAATTTTGGGTTTATATTAGGTCGTATATAATATTATATTAGGTGCATTAATAAATTAATATGTGAAAAAACATATTTAAATAATTGATAAATTATTTAAATATGTTATTGTCAGTTTGTTGAGTAATTCTTATAGCAGTCAATTAGAATTGTTTATTGGGTTGTTGTGAGCTTGTAATAACACCCGCATGTAATATAGTAGGTGATAGGATGGTAGGGTTGCATCCTAGTTCATAGGACCACAAATAAGAATGTTAACCATAAATGTACTTCGTTGATTGAATGGGATATATCTTAATACGTGCATATAAGTGCAAAATCCATCAAAACATGTTTTTGTGGATGAAAAGAAAAAAACTTATTAGGTTTGAAAGATAAATGACTCTCCTCGAAGGAAGTTTGAAGGGTTCAAAAAGGTCAGAAAGGAAAAGGAAACCTTGCAAATTTAATCCAAATGTGGTCCTTAAAAGCTTGTTTGTTGGACACAACAAAAAAGCGAGTCAAAGGGGAGAAGACAAGCAAATAACTACTAACATACTAATGTTTATTCTTGAGGACTGAATAAAAAAAGACTAGCATTAAAAAATAAAACAAAAATAAATTCTTGGTTATATTTTATATTGCGTTCATTCTAATCCCATAGGCAACACATGTAATATTCACCCAACTTTGAAGCATCATTTGTGAGGGGACTAAATTCTCTCAAAAATATCCTATCAAAGTTGATTGCTTAATCCATTTACATGTATTAGAAATTTGGACTCTTAGGGTTTGATTCTTTTCACCCACTTTTTTTGTGAATAGGTATAAATCTATCTTATAAATAGTAATATGTAAAATCATAGCAATCTCATTCCTATTATTGTTTGATGTAGATTATTCTTTGTGTCACTATTTATAAAAAAGATTGGGCATTTGTGTGTCTTTATTCATAATTTTGAAAGAGAGAAAAATTGAGTGTGTCTGTGTGTTGAACAATTTCGGATGCTAAGAAGGGGGAGTGAATCAACATATATTAAACTTCACTTTAATCATTCATTCCAATTACCACGTGTGCAGAAGAAAAGAACTGAAAAACAAAAGAGCAATCACACATGAACACCAAATTTTACATGGAAAACCCAACGAGGAAAAAACCATGATGAGAACCATCCCACTATATGAAAACAAGTTACATTTTTTTAGGCTCAAGGTCAAGGAAGCTCACTGCTCTTGAGTTGGATTTGCAAGACTAAGGTGCACAACCTTAGGGCAAGATCCAAGGGACTTGTAAAAACTGAATATCACTTCTTCAGGGTAAGATACAATGGATTTGATTACAAAGAGTAGTAATTGTTGAATTGAGTAGAAGCACATCCTTTGAAATGCTGGTTACAGTTCACCGTTGTTACACACCTAAAACTGACTTCATCACTACTTAACTGCACTTGCAAACGTTCACACTTATAAGATACCCATACACAACTTCACATCTTGTTCATACAACATATATAATCCTCCAAATAGATTTCATCTTTATATACTATTCGCACGGGGGCTTCACTTAGTGAACCTGGGTTATATCACGTGTGTTCATAGATTACTAAAGATTCCCCCTATTTTCAAAAATTATTTCCCTAAATTCCTTTCTATCACCCCCTCCCAATACACAACCTTAATTAAAAGCCCCCCTTATTTTCACTAGCTATTGTATTTTTTCAAAGTCTGAATTAAAACCCTCCTATTTTCACCGATAGGCAATATATTGTACCCTCATTTTTGTGATATTAAACCCCCCAATATGAATGCACGTGATATAATATTGCCTAACTAGTGAAGCCCTAGTGACTTCACAACCAAATAAAAATCAATTAGGTCAGCCTAATTAGATGTAACATATAGGATATAAATGGTCAGGCCAAAGAAATGCAGAAGTAAAAATGAAATGTGTGAAGTATCACACCATGTCGGCACACCTTCATGTCCATCCCAAATCAATGCCTAAAACTTTTCATGTGCTACCACACATACCAAAACTACATAGGTTGGTTCCAAAGGATAAAATCATTAAAGACCACTAACCACACTTACTCAAAGCACGATGCACAACATAGCATCACATGACACCAACATAGCTAAATCATTGAGCTGCACCACCAAAGCAATTAAAGGTAGAGAAATGCAACACACTCATCCAAACTGACATACTGTTATCGTGCAAGTTGATACTTAGACCATCATGACTTCAACTATAGATCAAATGAGAACATACAAGCTGGGATATATTAAGAATTTTCATCCACCGACATCATACTACAATCACAAGCAATGATCAAGCAATGCGCCACAATGCAGACCATAAAACTATACCCACTCTGGCAGACTGTTCATCGGGACAATCACATTTAGCCAACTTCAACTGTGGACCACAAAATACACCTCCAAAGTTATGAAAAATTCATAATATAAGTGGATATACCATCTAAAGCTACCACAATTGATCTCCACATGAACTCATAACTAATTCTCTAATATTATATTATTTAGTAACATAATTGAGTAACTTCTCAGGCCAAGTTATCATCAATGACAACACAAACTCGTATTTGCAACACTGTGTTCAAGTGAAGAATTATGGTGAGTTTATTCCTACTATTGTTTAATGTAGATCATTCTTTGTGTCCCCATTACTATTATTGAAGGAGGATGGGTAAATGTGTCCCTATTCTTGGTTGAAAAATTAGTGAGGTCAAATCTCACCAATGAAGTGTAGGGTGACCATTTCCACTACCAATTTTAAGTAGTTTGAATTATGTATGGTCTTTTTATATGTATTATTTTCAAATCTCAAGACATGAAGTAAAAAAAAAGAATGTTGGGTTTATATTAGATCATAGTATAATAAATTAATAAATTAATTTGTGACAAAATATTATTATATATTCAATAATTGATAAATTATTTAGTTATTTTATTGTTAGTTTGTTGAGTAATTCTTACAAACAATCATTTAGAATTGTTTATTGGGTTGTTGCGATCTTGTAATAACATCAACATGTAATATCATTAGGAGAGAGGATAGTAGGGTAGTTTCTTATTTTGTAAGGTCACAAATAAGAATGTTAACCATAAGTATACTTTGTTGATAAAATGATACATATTCTCATATAAGTGTAAAATCCATCCAAATAATTTTGTGAATGAAAAGATTAAACTTATTAGGTTCACAACAAATGACTCTCCTAAGACGAAGCTAAAGGGTTTTAAAAGACTAGAAAGATAAAGGAAACCTTGGAAATTCAATCCAAATGTGGTCCTTAAGATCTTGTTTGTATGAAACAACAAAAATGCGAGTCCAAGGAGAGAATACAAGGAACTATGAACATACGAAGGTTAATTCTTGAGGACATAATCAATAAGACTAGCATTAAAAAATGAAATAAAATAAATTATTGGTTGGATTAATATTATTTAATGTTCATTCTAACCCTATGGGCAACATATGTAGTATTCCCCCAACTTTGAAGCATCATTTGTGATGAGATTCTTTTTCACCCACCCTTTTTTTGTGAATAGGCAAAAATCTATCTCATAAATGGTAATATAGAATCTTATTCATAAACAAATGAATGAGTAAAACCACATTTGGACAACTATCAACACGCTTATCTTCTATAAGTACTTGGGAACAAACTTCCTGTATTTCTTAATCGACAGTGTCATCTTTAAGAGCTAGGAACCTTGAATATTCAACAATACAAATTTATTGCCAAGGTCTAATTCTATTAAATAGGTCATATATGTTGAGAATAGGTCTAAAAAAAATAATAGCAAATACGAGAGATTTTAAAAAAATCCCATTGTAATTAAGAAAAGTGACATGACAAATAAATAATGGTTAATGATCTTAGAAAATAAGTGTTAATGTGAATGAGGTTATTACCTATCTAGTTAGCATTTAATATAAGCCCAAAATAAAAGTTCCTACATTAATTTTAACCCAAATTGAAAAATGCATGTTATTTTTACCATGTTTACACTGTAAAGCGTAAAAGCATATCAATGACACGACCATGGTTGACTCCAACATCAAGTCACACAAACATGATATCAATTTGACTACCATTATTATTACATTACAATTACAATCCATCTCGTTATGAGAGGTCCAAGGCTCATAATTACAATTACAACTTGGGACTCAAATATCCTTCATAATCAATTGTATTACATTTCAATGAATCAACTAAAAAAACAAATACATAAAATGAGTCCACTGAGTCATCTTGGTCTACAATCCCTTGGACCCCCAAAATGGTATAAACACCACCCAACCACATGGAATCAAAAGATTCAC